>NC_057810.1:634385407-634610577 GCF_018294505.1 Triticum aestivum
CATCGGCGATGAGGCGGAGGAGACGGGCCCGATTCGGCCCGGGGCGGGCCGGATCTGGGCCCCGGGTGGCCGGCGCGGTGGGAGGCGCGGGGCGCCACGTGGCGGCGGCGGATTTGCTGCGGGGGCGGCGCGGAGGCGATGTGTCGCCCTGAGATTGGCCGAGCGACGTGGCGGCGGTGGTGGACATGTCCGGCCGGGACGGACATGTCCGGTGGCGGCGGGGGCGATTTGATCTAGGGTTTGGACCCGGATTTGGACGGGGGAAGGCATATATATAGTTTCTGGGAGCTAGGAGAGTCCAAATGAGGAGCGGTTTTCGGCCACGCGATCGTGATCGAACGACCAAGAGCATGGAGGGGAGTTAGGTGGGTTTTGGGCCACTTTGGAAGGGTGTTGGGTTGCAAAGAGAGAGGGGCTTTACGGTTACCCGGTTAACCGTTGGAGTACCAAACGAACTCCAAATGGCACGAAACTTGACAGGCGATCTACCGGTGCTATACCAAGGCTGCTTGGCAAGACTCGGTCCATTCCGAGAAGGTTTAACACCCACTCACAATGAGAGACAAAAGGGGAACGCCGGAGGGCATAGGAGTGCCGGATTGCAAAACGGACAACGGGGAAAAGGCTCGGATGCATGAGGCAAACATGTATGCAAAATGAAATGCACATGATGACATGATAAAATGCAACACGCAAGCAAATGACATGACAACAGTGACGAATAACAGGCAGACACCTGGCGCATCGGATCCGGGGTGTTACAAACACGCCCATAACCTTCCCTAATTTGAGGTACCGACTAGAGGCACGACAATGAAACGCATTAAGGCCGTCCCATACCAACAAATGTGGTTGCACTGGGAAAGACTTGTTTCAGCGGCACCACGACCCGGTCAACAACATGTTCAAGTTGAATATTAATCAGGTTCAACTTTTAATTTGAAAAGAAAATAATCGGTGTCGTACTGCCATACCATGCATCACTTAACATATGCATCACATAACCGTGCAAAACTACACCAACTACGCTCCCACGGAGCTAACATAAAATCATGCTACTATACCGGTAAAAACCTTTGTTTACTTATACCAGAACCATTTCTAGCAATTATAATCATTATACCTCATGCAAAAATAATATCCAAATTACTCATCAAGTCTATGACCATATTATTTATTTAACTCTAACAACTAAGTTCTCATCATCTTACCAACAATATTTACTTCAAACACACTGAAGTTCAAGCATTTTAACATAACAAGCATATAATAGAATATATTTATTATATAACTAATTAAAATGCATCAATATTCATAAGTTCAAGTATGAAAATCAATAATATTGAAGTGGCACCATGGAAATGTTACTGTGGCTTGCCTTAGTACTGATGAGGGTCACAAGGCTCCTGGTGATCCTCAAGACAAGTTGGTTCCTCTGAAAACATTCAAAAAACCACAAAAGAAAATATCAAGAAATCTTCTGAAAATTGCCAGAAAATCTAGACAGCAAGGAAAAATCCCATCTTTTGGGAGCTGTTAGATTTTTGGACAAAGAACACAATGCAAAAAGAATCACTGCATTTGGACTTGTATAATAAAAGTTATGCCTTTTTGAATGCTCCTGGAATTTAAATAAATTTGAAAATAAAAACAGAGAGGGGGTGACGTTGATGGCATATTTTCCCGGGGCTCTACCACTCATACTGCTTCACGCGTGTTATCAGTGGCTGACTAGCAGGCCCCGCTAGTCAGGCCGGAGGGAGGGGGAAAGAAAACAGAGAGGCGTGGCGGTTCACCGGAGCGTACGCCAGCGTTGAGGCATCTTGGAGGAAAATGAGAGGGAGTGATCGACGGAGAAGGTTCTTGCGCACCTGCCCGTACCCGTGGCGTGGCAAATGGTGACCGGACAACGTCGATTTCTTCCTCGCAAGCGGAGGCAGAACACGGAGGTCACCGGAGATGATAAAGATGGCGGCTAGGGGGGGCTCCAGGGGCTCGGGCTTGGCTTGTTGGCTTCACGGAGGAGAGGCGGAGGCCCTGGCGGGGTCCCCTGGCGGGGTCCCCTGGCGAGCTCGGCTCAGGGATGGCAGTCGCGGCCTGCCTGGCCGGGCTGCGGCTTCTAGTGGCTATGGGAGGGAGATGTGGTGAGGTGCGGTGCTCCAGGAGGCTGCGGAGGTGGTTATTTATAGGCGGGGCGGCGAGGAGGGCTTGGGCTCCGCCGGAGGACAGCCGTTGCCAGTGCCCGATGATGAATGGTGCCAGAGAGAGAGGGAGAAGGCGAAGGGGAGCTGTGCACGGACGCGGACGAGCACAGGAGCAAGGAGGAAAGGGACGAACACAGTGCGCGGGCACTGTGCCGGTTGCCGGACCGTGCCCGTGCTTGCTGCGGCGAGCTCCAGCATCTGCGAGCGGCAGGGGGGAGTTAAGGGGGTGGAGACGAGGATGGTGGCACAGGGGGACACGCCCAGGCTGGCCGAGCAGCGGGCACGCGCGCCACAGAGGCACTGGCGACGCGCAGAGCGCGTGTTTGGCATGCCAGCACCCTCGGACGAACGCGGTCACCGCGTGAACCGTAACATCAGGCCACATATGCGCTAACCATGATGTCTGGCATGTAGTCCTTAGTAACTTTAGGTGTTACCATGGCTCGGTTGGTTTCCAGGTGTAGTAGAAGTGAAATAGTGAAGATGTTTAGTTACTGGACATAAACTTTGAACAGTTACTCTGGTCAAACAACAGTCATTCAAAGGCTGATCTTTGGGGTTTTACTGACTCTTACTAAGGTGAATAAGCACAGGGAAAACCAGCTGCATTGGAGCTAGTAAAAAGGTAGTTGCTGTAGAAACTACCATTTCAGCACATAAGTGAAAAAATTTTCTGTAGCAAAAATACTCCAAAAAGTGGTGAAATATTTTTGCTCAGAAATGTGCCCTAGGGTCCAAAGAATATTTGGGATTTTTCTCAGGATTTTTGGGGCAACAGAAATGAGGGTTGCTTTGGAGGTCAAATATTTTAGCTAGGGTTTAGGAGGCAAAATGAATATTTTTCATTTAAGAAAAATATTCCAAGCAATTTTGTTGGGTTGGCCAGGAGTGAAATGATGGATTAGAAGAGGAGAGGGGGCACTTGGGTGAAAATCAAGGAATACCCAAGTGATCAAGTCCAAATGGAATGATTCAAAACTCCAAATTCAAACCAGCTCAGATGAAAATCAGGCAAAGAAAAGAGGGCAAAAACCAGGCTGTGACAAACCTCCCCCACTTAGAATGAATCTCGTCCTCGAGATTCGGTTGCTTGGGTAAACCATTCTGGATAACATGCCCTTAGAAATTCTTCTGATTCCCAGGTTGATTCTGATTCGGTATGATGCATCCATTGAACCTTGTAAAATTTCCGTGACTTACTGCGAGTGACTCTTCCCATCTGATCCAAAATTTTCACTTGCCTCTCTTCATAGGTCAAATCCTTTGCTAGCTCTATCTCTGCCAAATCGGTCTTTTTCTCGGGTGGTGAGATGCACCATCGTAATTGTGAAACGTGGAACATGTTGTGCACGTCGGACAGTTCTGGAGGCAGCTCCAACTGATATGCCACAACACCTACTCGTGTCATGACGGGAAATGGACCAATAAACCTGGGTGCCAATTTTCCATGGGTTTGGAACCTTCTTACTCCCTTCATGTGTGTGACTCGTAGGTAGACATGTTCTCCGGGTTCAAAACTGATCTGTCGGTGCTTTGCATCATAATAACTTTTCTGTCGCGATTTGGCCAGCTGTAATCTATCTCGGATCTCTTTGACTTGCTTTTCGGCCTCCAACATGAGATCTGTTTCGAAAATACGGCTGTCTCCATTTTGAGACCAATTTAATGGAGTGTGGCACTTATGTCCATACAAAGCTTGATAAGGTGACATCTTTAAACTGGTCTGGAATCCATTGTTATATGAGAACTCGGCGTATGGCAAGCAATCTTCCCATTGTGGTCCTTGGGCTAAAACACAGGCTCGGAGCATATCTTCGTGTATCTGATTTACTCTTTTTGTTTGCCCATCCGTCTGAGGATGATAAGCAGTGCTGTATTTTAATTCCGTCCCAAGGGCTTGATGGAGACAGGTCCAGAAAGCAGAGGTGAAAAGTGAACCTCGGTCAGTAGTGATGGTTCAGGGAACTCCATGTAAACTGACAATCCTGGATACATACAGTCGGGCAAGCTCATCTGCTCGGTATGAGGTTTTGACTGGGAGAAAGTAAGCCACCTTGGTTAATGTATCCACTATGACCCAGATCGCATTATTGCCTCGCCGGGTCCTGGGTAATCCTAGGATGAAATCCATACAGACATCTCCCATTTCCATTGTGATACGGGCAGTGGTTGGAGAAGTCCGGCTGGTTTCTGATATTCCGCCTTAACCTTGTTGCAGATGTCGCAATAGGCCACGAAATAAGCAATGTCTTTCTTCATTCCATCCCACCAGAATATTTGTCGTAGGTCTTCATACATTTTTGTGCCTCTAGGGTGGATTGAATACGAGGACTCGTGGGCTTCTGACAAAATTTTCTGCTTTAGGTCAGCTTGATTAGGCACACAAATCCTTCCCCTGAATCAGAGGGTACTGTACCGATCCTTCGAGAAATCAGATGACTTGATGCATTTCTGCAGTTTCGCGTCGCCTGGCTGGGCCTTGCGGATTTCTTCCTCAAGAGTAGGAGTGACTATCAGAATATTGGCAAGACCAGCCTTAACGACAACCAGGTTGAGCTGAGCAATTTTGTCGGAGTAATGGGCCACGGGTAGGCTAACCCGAGCCCTAGAGCCTTTCAAAAACATCGGGGCAGACTGCGCCCCTCAAGACTCCATGTTTAAGAGCCGCCTCCTGGGAGTCGGCAGCAACTGTCCCTCACGGCCGAGTTCCAGGGACGACTTTGAATTAAGCTGACTCTTGGGTGTCGGCTTCCAGATGGGCCGACTCTTAGCTGACGACTTCAAGAGAAGACGACTATGGGAGTCGGCCCGTGACTCCAACCACCTCCTTCCTTCGCCACGATGGACGGGGCGGAGTACGGTCGCAGCATGGCCGTCTCTACCCCGCTTACGAGGGGCTAGCATGGCTACAGTGCGCCGCATCGTTGGAGATCTCCATCGTGGCGCGACACTGTTGCTATGCCTGCCCTGACCTCAGCCCCCGTGGGCGGCGCACTGTGCGCACGACGGCCTACCCGTACGGCCCAGAGACGGCGGGACCCGTCCGTCAGCGGGAGTACCGAAGGCGGCGAGAGCGCCACGAAGACGGCCCCGTGGGAGTCGCCCCCCTGAAGTCGGCCGGCCCCTCCCACGGGTCCCGCATGCCATTAACCAGACAAGACGGGGAATGGCGATAGTGATCGCCCGCCAGGCGGCGGCACTGTAGCCATGACCCCATGACCAGCGTCATCAGAAGCTCCGCTACAGTACTAGGCCTGTCCGCGGGGCCCGCCAGTCGGCGGGCCCCAGCAGTGGGCGGGCCCCAGCAGTTGGCAGAGAAGACGACGACCCGAGAGACAGACGGCTGGGACCCGCAGTCAGCCAGATTACCATTGTACCCTCGGGGGCCAGGCCTATATAAGCCCCCCGGGGCACCCATGCAACGGGGATAGCCTCTTTAGCATTAGACCGATGACATAGGAAGGAGAGAACTAGCCCTGCCCTCTCCTACCTCCAGAAACAGCTCTAGGAGCACCTTTGTATTCACTTTGCCATAGTGACCATGCGGAGACGCCGCAGAGCAGCAGTAGGGGTGTTATCTCCTCGGAGAGCCCTGAAGCTGGGTAAGATCCGCCGGCATGCATGTCTTCGCCTCATCCCGCTTCCGGGCACCGGAGACGTTCTACTCGCTCCAACCATGATAAGCCACCCTTTGGCATATGTCGTACCCAACCCCCGACATTTGGCGCCCACCATGGGGCGAGGTGCACCGTCGTCCAGAGACCTGCTCTGGACGGGAACCCTTTTCCTCCATGGCGAGCACAGCCAGCCCGACACGCTAGATGGAGTCTGCGGTGACGCGCTGCACGGCGTTGAGATCGCCTGCGCGGCCAGCTGCCTCGCCGAGCTTATCGGCGAGGTTCGTCTCTCCGATGAGCCTGCATTCGACACAGGCACGAGAGGCCCCGAGAGCCTCCTCGCGGGTCTCCTTGACCAACTCCACATCGCCGGCGAGCCTGCCGTGGACCTGGAGTCCATAGGATCCACCGACCCGATGCTGGTCGACTCCGACACCGCGTCGCTCGACGCGTTCCCCACCAATGTGGTGGTCTATGACGAGCCGCTCCCTTGCGCGGAGAGCGGCGGAAGCACCATCACGGAGGTCCTCGTCCTCGATCACGGCGAGCGTTCCGGCGAGGGAGCTCACGACCCGCTCGATGCGGCTCTGCAAGACCTGACCGCGCCCATTCCAGGAGACGCGGACGCCGAGACGCTGGAGGCGCGCCGCCTCCAGCTCGTCGAGGGCGCGAAGAAGCTGGCAAGCATGAGGCGCTTGTCAGAAACCTACTAGCGTGAGATGGATCGCGCTGTGGGCGGCTCGCCGGCTCCGACTGGGCCTAGCCTCCTAGGCGCCGTCCGGCAGCATGGCGCGACAATCACCAGCCTGTTCGAGGCCAGTCGCCCTATGTATGCCAGGACTGTGGAGAACATCCGCGCTGCCCAGGAGGCGGCGGATGAGCTGGACAACTTCGAAGGTGAAGAGCGCCGCCTGATGACGGAGTGAGTTCAGCAGCTCCTTGACGCGGCTGCCACACAGAACGAAGTCGGCTGCTGCACGGAGGCGCCGCAGCGACAAAACGACCACTTGCCTCCCCGCCAAGATCAAGGCGCGACGTCTCGGACACCAACAGGAAGTGTCCGCGGAAGAAAAGACAAGGATCCGGCTGTCAGCCACAGTCGGACTCGCATCACCATCAAGCGCGACCAAGACGGCCGCCCCAGAGCGGTGGAACGGCAGGACAACTATCTGCCTCCCCCTCCTCGCAGAGAAAGGCGAGTCTCCCAGCCACCCATAGAGCATACGACTCTCGGTGACCGCCTTGGCCACCGAGAGGGAGTCGGAGAAAATGACCCCCGCCACCGGATCGACCGACTCCACCGATCCCTGGCGCTGGAAGAAGAAGACGAGTTGGGTCCTCCCTGTTTCGGGCCCCGCATCCGAGATGAGCCCTTCCCCAAAGGGTTCACGCTCCCTCGAGATACACCCAAGTACACCGGCTCCGTGAAGCCGGAGGATTGGCTAGTTGACTACTCTACGGCCGTCAACATAGCAAACGACAACAAGCGTGTTGCCGTGAAGTATGTTCCACTCATGCTCCAGGGCACAACCCGGACATGGTTGAACAGTCTGAAGCCTCGTAGCATCAACAGCTGGGTCGACTTCATCGAGGCTTTCGTCCGCAACTTCACGAGCACGTACAAGCGACCTCCCAAGCCTCGCAAACTCTCCTTGTGCGTGCAAGGCCCCCATGAGTCCACTCGCGACTACCTCACGCGTTGGGCTGAGCTCCGGAACTCCTGCGAGGGCGTGCACGAGGTGCAGGCTATCGAGTACTTCACTGCCGGGTGCAGAGAAGGCACCCTCCTCAAGCACAAGCTCCTCTGTGACGAGCCGGAGACCCTCGATGTGCTGCTGATCACAGCGGACAAGTACGCCACAGCCGACTCCTCCATGAAGGCGGAGATTCAAGTTAGTGCGACTGGCAAAGTCGCCCCTCAGGCTCCAAGAACTCCGGCTGGGGACACTAGTCGGCAGCAGCAGCAAAGCGACCACAAGCGCAAGGCCCCACAGCCGGCTTCCAACAGCCGACAAGTGGCGACAGTTGAAGACCAACAGCCGGAGGGGCAGCCTCCGACCAAGCGACAGAAAGGCGGCAAGTCCAACTGGTTGCCGGCCTTCTCCTATGAGCTGACTCTAGATGGCCCCTGTAAGTTCCACAACAGCGCGAAGCCGTCAAACCACACCACCCGGAAATGCCACCGGCTGACCAGAATCGCCAAGGGAGACGGCCTACTCCCTCCCCCGCCTGCTGGGCCGCCTCCTCCACCGCTGCCCCAGCAGCCGGCTGTCAGGCCAGTCGACGCGATACAAGACGAGTTCCTAGATGAGCACGGAGCCTATGTGGTGTTCACCAGTGTGGCTGACGATCAACGCAGCAGGCGCCAGCAGCAGCAAGAGGTGAACGCAGTCGCGTCAAGCACTCCAGAGTTCATGCACTGGTCCGAAAGGCCTATCAGTTGGAGCAGAGCTGATCACCTAGAGGTGATGCCGAATCCGGGCTCCTACGCCCTGGTCTTAGGCGCCACACTCGCCATAGATAGGCGGGCCGCTCGTTTCTCGTGAGTGCTAATAGACGGAGGCAGCAGTATCAACATCCTGTACAAGGATACGATGGAGAAGTTAGGAATCAAGCGAAGACAGCTTCAGAGCAGCCGGACTGTGTTCCATGGCATTGTTCCTGGCCTTTCCTGCTCACCCATTGGCAAGATCCTGATAGACGTCCTCTTTGGGGACAAAGATCATTTCTGCCGAGAGCCAGTTTGGTTTGAAGTAGTGGACCTCGAAAGCCCGTACCATGCGTTGCTTGGCCGACCTGCTTTGGCCAAGTTCATGGCAGTCCCCCACTACGCCTACCTCAAGATGAAGATGCCGAGTTCCAAGGGAATTCTAACCGTGGCTGGCGAATACAGAAAGACGTCCGCTTGCGTGGCCGAAAGCAGTCGGCTGGCCGAGTCCTTGGTGATCGCGGCTGAGAAGCGGCTTCTTGATCGGGTTGTGGCAATGGCCGGCAAGCAGCCCGAGATGTCGCCCGACCCCAAGGAGTCGGAAGCAGAAGGATCATTCAAGCCGGCCAGAGAAATGAAGAAGATACCCTTGGACCCAGAGCACCCAGAGAGGTACGCTGTCATGGGTACAAACCTTGACAGCAAATAGGAAGGCGAGCTCGTCGATTTCCTCCGTGAGAATCGAGACATCTTCTCATGGTCCCCTAAAGACATGCCAGGTGTACCGACGGAATTCGCCGAGCACAAGTTACATGTCCGGTCTGATGCGAAGCCCGTCAGGCAGCCCTTGCACCGCCTATCAGAAGAGAAGAGAAGATTTGTTGGAGAAGAGATAGCCCGGCTCCTGGCAGCCGGCTTCATTATGGAAGTATTTTTCCCAGAGTGGTTAGCAAACCCTGTCCTGGTGCTGAAGAAGAACAAGCAGTGGCGGATGTGTATCGACTACACAAGCCTCAACAAAGCCTGCCCCAAGGATCCATTCGCTCTGTCGAGAATTGATCAGGTGATAGACTCCACAGCCGGATGCGAGCTGTTGAGTTTCTTAGATGCATATTCTGGATATCACCAGATCAAGCTGAACCCGGCTGACAGACTGAAGACCGCCTTCATCACGCCGTTTGGAGCCTTCTGCTACCTGACCATGACATTCGGCTTGAGGAATGCCGACGCCACCTTTCAGCGTTGCATGCAGAAGTGCCTCCTCAAGCAACTCGGCAGAAATGCCCACGTCTACGTGGATGACGTAGTGGTGAAGACGGAAAAGCGTGGAACATTGTTGGAAGACCTCAAGGAAACCTTTGAGAATCTGTGCCGATTCCAGATCAAGCTCAACCCCGAGAAGTGCATCATCGGAGTACCAACCGGCCAACTTCTTGGTTTCCTGGTCTCTAAACGCGGCATAGAGTGCAACCCTGTGAAGATCAAGGCCATCGAGAGGATGGAGGCACCCAGACGACTGCTAGATGTGCAAAAGTTCACCTTCTGTTTAGCGTCCATCAGCCGATTCATCAGTCGGCTAGGTGAGAAGGCTCTCCCCTTATATCAGCTCATGAAGAAGACGACCTTTTTTGAGTGGACTCCCAAGGTGGACGAAGCTTTTCTCCAACTGAAGAAAATGTTGACTACGCCCCCTGTGGTGGCGGCCCCGACTCCCAAAGAGCCCATGCTCCTATACATTGCCGCCACCAGCCGGTTAGTCAGCACAGTCATTGTAGTTGAGCGCAAGGAGGAAGGCAAGGCGCTACCTGTCCAGAGACCGGTGTATTACCTGAGCAAAGTACTGTCGGCCTCCAAGCAGAACTACCCCCACTACCAAAAGATGTGCTACGGCGTGCACTTTGCTGCCAAGAAATTGAAGCCTTACTTCCAGGAGCATCCAATCACTGTGGTCTGCACAGCCCCACTTGCCGAGATCATTCGAAGCCGAGATGCTTCTGGCCGAGTGGCCAAATGGGCCATCGATCTGGCTCCCTACACCATCTACTGCCAGCCCTGCACCGCCATCAAGTCGCAAGCACTGGCCGACTTCCTCATCGACTGGGCCGAGACCCAGTACCTGCCACCAGCGCCCGACTCCACCCATTGGCGGATGCATTTCGATAGCTCCAAGATGCGCACCGGCTTGGGAGCCGGCGTCATCCTCACTTCCCCCAAGGGCGACAAGCTCAGATATGCGCTACAGATCCATTTTTCCGCCTCCAACAACGTCGCCGAGTACGAGGCGCTCATTCACGGGCTCCGGCTTGCCAAAGAACTCGGCATTCGACGGATCCTGTGTTATGGCGACTCTAACTTGGTGGTCCAGCTGTCATCTGGCGATTGGGACGCCAAGGACGCAAACATGGCGAGCTACCGCTTCCTGGTGCAGCAACTCAGCAGATACTTCGAGGTGTGCGAGTTCCTCCATGTGCCAAGAAACGACAACAACCAAGCAGACGCCTTGGCACGAATCGGCTCCACCCGCCAAGCAATACCATCCGGCGTCGCCCTTCGGTGCCTCCTCAAGCCATCTGTCAAAAATTCACCAGAATCAGACTCCATCTTTGTGCCGGCTCCACCCGAAGAAGTTGGATCCGACTCCAAGAGCGCTCCAGTCAAAGCCGGCCCGGGGACTTCAGAACCCGGCTCGGGGACTGTGGCGACCAAACCGATGACTCCAGAACTTGGCCCGGGGACTGTTCCAGTCGGCCCGGGGACTTCATCAATCTAGCAAGCGGCTGCGGACTCCAACCCGTCGCCTCCCAGCCCAGCCGCCCTCGTCCAAGTTGCAGTACTGGTAGTCGAAGAAATAGCAGCACCCTCATGGGCACAGCCCATCCTCAAGTTCCTGGTGGACGGAGAACTGCCGATTGATGAAACCTTGGCTCGGCAATTACAACGCCGAGCGGCAGCCTACACCATAGTCAACACAGAGCTGGTCAGGCGCAGTGTCACTGGCGTCTACTAGCGCTGCGTCGAGCCAGAGCAAGGCCATGCAATTCTCAGAGACATCCATGAAGGCGAGTGCGGCTACCATGTGGCTTCGAGAGCACTCGTCGCCAAAGCCTTCCGACACGGTTTCTTCTGGCCAACTGCCCTGGAAGAGGCCAAAGAATTAGTCCAAAAGTGCAAGGGGTGCCAGATGTTCTGCTCCAAGCCACATCAGCCGGCTTCCGCACTCAAGACTATCCCCATTGCCTGGCCCTTTGCGGTTTGGGGCCTGGACATGGTAGGACCATTCAAAACAGCACGAGGCGGCCTAACTCACTTACTTGTCGCGGTGGACAAGTTCACCAAGTGGATAGAAGTGAATCACGACTCAGTACGGCATTCCGCACAGCATCATCACCGACAGTGGCACAAATTCTGCCAAAGGTGCCTTGTCCCGTTTCTGCGCGACTCAGGGCATCCGACTGGACTTAGCGTCCATTGCCCATCCGCAGTCAAATGGCCAGGTAGAGCGAGCAAATGGCCTCATCCTGTCTGGCATCAAGCCTCGACTGGTCAAACCACTGGAGCGTTCGGCCGACTGTTGGCTTGACGAGTTGCCAGCCGTCCTCTGGAGTCTGCGCACGACTCCAAACAAGTCAACCGGCTTCACACCCTTCTTCCTCGTCTACGGTGCTGAAGCCGTCATCCCAACGGACATAGAGTTCGACTCTCCGCGAGTCACCATGTATACCGAGGAAGAAGCAAAAGAAGCACGTCAAGACGGTGTCGATCTGCTGGAAGAGGGCCAGCTGTTGGCACTCAGCCGGTCCAGCATCTACCAGCAGAGCCTGCGCTGATACTACAACAGGAAGGTCAGGCCGAGGTCTTTCCAAGAGGGCGACCTTGTGCTCCGGCTGATCTAGCGAACAGCCGGCCAGCACAAGCTGTCGTCACCTTGGGAAGGCCCCTTCATTATTAGCAAGGTGCTGGGAAACGACTCCTACTACCTGATCGACGCTCAGAAGCCCCGAGCACGCAAGAGGGACGACTCCGGCAAAGAGACGGAGCACGCATGGAATGCAAATCTTCTCCGAAGATTTTACAGTTGATGCAGTATGTATCACGCTACCCTTTGTATTAAAGTACCAAGACTTCGGGCCCCCCGAGACGAGCTCGGGGACTGCCCTTTTTTGTTATCTGTATGATAAGAATTATGCCTTCGAGTATATTACTCTTTGTTAATGCCGTTTGGCACCGGGCTCGGCTAGTTGGCCCGGGGACTCGCCGCCTCGCGCTATGAAGTGCTTCCCGCAGTCAGACAAGTAGTGTGTGGGGCCTAAGCCGTCTCCTGTCAGAAGCCGCAGCTCGCAGAGCGACTATTAGGTTGGCAGGAGTAAGGAAGAACGAGCGCCCACACGAAAAATGGCTAAGGACCCAAAGCACAAACATAGCTTAAGACGGCTTCCACCCTCTTCCAAGCAAAATCTGACTCATGAGTAATCGGCTTGCCGCTTTCTTCTAGCCTCTCTTAAGAAAAGCTGACTCGTAAGTAGTCGGCTTACCGTTTTCTATCCGACCTGTTAAAAAGACTTTAAAATGGCCAAGTACTTGGCTTCCCAAAGTAGCCAAGTGTTTGATTCAGTGGCAGTCCACAGAGCAGTTGTCTAACTGGCAAGGCGGCAACTAAGGGAAGGCAGCAAAGGAAAAAGCCAAAAGAGCAATGAACAAGGAAAGATAGAACTCGGATAAATATTTACATGACATAGGCCCTTGGCCGAATCTTTAAGTAGAAGTTCAAAATACACCCCGCGGGTGGAAATATTTGAATTAACAAAGTTCTTCAAAGACTACTAAGGCAGATAAGGTAAAAGCAAAGACGGCAGCCTAGGAGGCAGCATCCGGGTTCGGAGGGTCGGAGGAGACGACGGTGTCAGGCTCCGGGGCGGCCGGCTGGGCAGTCTCGGTTTGACCGTCTCTGGCGACAGCCGCCTTCTCCGGACGCGGCTCGTTGCTGGAGGCGTGGTCGAGCTGAGGCTGGTCGCCCGTCCCATCTTCTGGCGCCTCCGTCTCACCTTCGTCCTCCGCCTCGCCTTCCTCCTCGGCGCTGGAAGCAATCACCTCCGCCGAGTCCTTGTCGTAATCAGGGTTCATCCCGAACCACTCCGGCGGCGCCTCCCTGCCATCTTCAGCCCGATCAGGGACGAAGATGCTGGTGTCGGCATAGTCGGCGATCGCCGCAGCACGAGCGACAAGGGAGTCTTCCACAACTACCAGCTCCGCCTGGGCCTCTGACCAGAACGCGGCGAGACGGTCCAGGTCTAGCCCTAGATACCACGCCTTGACAAATTCCAAGGCCCAACACGCTCCAGCCCGGGCCGAGGAACCCTTCCAAGCCTCAAGACGACCAGCTGCGACCTCCAGCCAGTCGGCAGTCCGACTGGCGGTGTGCAGAACCGGCATGTCTGGCCGCAGGGCGGCAATGGCCTGGGCGCCGGCACGCTGAAGCCGGCGCAGCATCCGATGGGCCGGCCGCAGACGAGCCTCGATGCTCAGAAGCTGCTCGTCAAGGGTCCGGGGGGCATTGGCGGCAATCTCCGCATCATCTGTCCTCCACGCCTCGCGATCTGCCTTGATGGCCTGAGTGGCCGCCTGCGAGTGGCTAGGGAAGAAGTCTACCAAGACAAAAAAGAAGCAAGTCAGAATCAGGAGTCGCCCGACCCGCAGTCGGCGGCTCAAAGAAAGTAAAGAAACTCACCGTCGATGATGTCCTCAATCTCATGGAAGCCGGAAGTCAGCTGCGCCTCCTTGTCGGTCCAGGAGGAGCGCTCGCTCTCGAACTCGGCCAGGAGCGCAGCCTCTTTCTTCTCTGCCTCGTCCTGCGCCTTCTTGAGCAGCTCCTTTTGCTCCACCAGCTGCACGGCCAGCAGATCACGCTCCGCAACAAGCTTGCCGCACTCTTCCCCTTGGCGCGCAAGGCGGTGTTGGCCTCGCCCAGCTGCTGCTGAAGAGTGGCATTGGCCTCTGAAGAATAAAAAAGAAAGACGTTAAGTCATCAACAAAGAAAGTCGCTGAGAAGATCCGGCCCGACTGCTCAGCAGTCAGCCTGAATCTCGGGGACTACAGCCTGCGGGTGCGCCAGCGTGCCCCCGTGAAGAAAAAGGAAGACTCACTCTGACTCTCTGACAAGTGGGCGGTCCGCTTGCTCAGCTCCTCAACATTGCGGTTGAAGGCAGTGACGCGGAGGTTATGGTACTCCTGCAACAAGAATTTTCAGACGAAGATAAGTATCGGAACTCGCCAGAAGGAGTTCCGAGATGCCTGCTCAGCAGCCGGCCCGAAACTTGGGGGACTACACCCAGTGGGTGCGCTGGCGCGCCCCCACAGAGAAGGACAAAGAAAAGCAAAGTCAAAAATGAAGCATACCCGGACAGCTACTCGCGATGCCAGATGCGCCTTGGTGCAGGCCTGGATGGCATCACCCTCGGCTCGCAGCTTCGCCTGAACGTCCAGAAGCGCCCGGCTCAGTGGACCCGTGCCGCCTCCTCGCACCCACCCAACAGGTGCGGCGCTCGTTGCCTCGGTGTTTGGGATGGTCGAGCTGGCGGCACCGGTCTTAAACGGGCGTGGCGCCGAAGTCGCCTTCTCAAGGCGGCGGCGCACTGGCGAGGCGACTTGAAGGAGCAGCCTCTCCTCGGACTCATCCGCTGTTGGGGGCACCGGCGGGCCCGTCGGCTGTTTACCTCGTGCGCTCATAGACGGCGGCGGGGGCGGCGGGGGTGGAGCGGCCGTGTCTGACATGGAGGCCTCGCCGCTCTCCCACTCCATGATAGGGTGCTCGCCGCCGGCTTCCCCAGTCTGCCCCGTGAACTCCGGGGGTGGCGGTGCGGAGTTCAGCGGGATGACAAGCTTGGCCGATTGGCGACGCGCCGCCTCCTTAGCTCGCTGCCTTGCCGCCACGGCGGCTTCGGCCTCGTCCAGCCTCCTTTGGGCGGAGGCGGCCGCCTTCTCGACCTCCTTCTTCTCCAGACGGGCGGCTTCGTCCTCGTCGCGCTTCTCCTGCACGTTCTGCTCTGTCGCCTCCCGAAGGTCGGCGGCTAGATCAATCCGCCGAGTATTGGCGGAAGTCTCCGCCGACCCCATGACAGAGGCGGCGGCGACCCTCTTGAAGGTGAGGGGAGCCCTGAGACGAAGAAAGCATGTAAAAGATTTGGACAAAAATCCACCAAGAGCAAAACAAGTCAAGAGCGGAGGCACTTACGCAGAGACCAGCGGCGGCTTCTTCACATCCTTACGAAAGTGGTTGGCCTTCGCGAGCGCCTCTTCCCGCTTGGTCGCGGCGGCCGCTCCCTTGAACTTCTTCGACCGGCCGCCAAGCAAGCTTGGCCCGGCCCGACGCCTCTTCGCGCCGACTTGGCCGTCCAAGCCGGCGGAAGGGCTCGCACCCGGATGGCCGACCTTCGGTTGGCGGCGCGGGACAACTTCCCCCTCGGCGTCGTCATCAAGCCAGTCGGCAAAGGTGGCCGACCGCCTGAAGCCTCCTCCTCCGCCTCCTCCGACGTCGGCCTCCATCGCCGCTGCCCCCAAGTCAGGGTCGTCGACGTTGCTCTCTGCCCGGTCGGAGATGAACTGGCGGGCCGAGCCCGTGGTGCCGGCTGAAGGCTGGATGAGGGGGTTCTAACTCAAGAAAAACCAAAAAGATTAGAAGTCGGATTCGGCTGCAAAGAAGACAAAAGAAGAAGAAAGATGACTTACAATAGGTGGGGGGTTGGCGCATGAGTACGGCTCCTTGCCAAACTGCCAAGTCGCCGCGAGGTTACAGTTTGAGATATGGTTCACCATGTCCGCCACCTCCGCGTGGGGCATGTCCTTGGAGCAGACCGACTCGGACCCCGGTGGCCACTCATCTGACAAATCAGATGAGGTCGGCCTTGGAGCGGTAGGACTAGGCGCGCCACAAAGGTGGCCAGCAAGTCGGACCCAGTCAGGCCCTCCGACTACGTCAGATCTCAGAGTCGCGCGACGGCGGCAGCACTAGCGGGAGTCAGCATCTTGACCAAGTGGGACCAGCTGGGGAGCCTCCCAGCCGGTGCGCCGGCTTCGAAAGGCGGCAAGTTGACCCAGTCGCCGTCTACGGCGACGTTCTTCACATAGAAGTAAGAACGCTGCCACATCTTCACTAACTTGATCAGCGGGATGGCGGGAAACAGATTATCGGCCGTCGATCTCCGCATCATGATGAAGGCGCCGCACTGGGATGGCACACCGGCAACGTGCGTGCCGAGCTTGGACTGAAAGAACTCTCCCCACAGTTCGATTGTGGGGAGAACGCCGAGAAAGCCTTCGCACAAGGTGGCGAAGGCAGCCAGCAGCACCACCGTGTTCGGGGTGAGGTGGTGCGGCTGGAGCCCGTGGAACTCCAAGAAGGAGCGGAAGAATCCGCTTGCCGGCAGCCCCAAGCCGCGCATAAGGTGCGAGCGGAACACGACCCGCTCGCCCTCCTCCGGTGCCGGCACTATCTCCCTCTCCGGCGCGGCGCGGGCTCGCACCAGGTCCGCGCTAGGGAGGCGACGCGTCTTGCGAAGGAACTCGATGATGTCGTCGTCCACCTCAGAGCCGTCCCACACGCCGGAGCGCACGGCAGCGGGTGCGGCGGCGGAGGAAGATCTCATCGTCGCAAGCGTGGCGTAGCTCGTTACGGCGGCGGTGAGAGGAAGAAGAAGCAAGAAGGAAGCAACGGGAGGGGGGGAGATGGGCGCGCGTGCTTCGCCGCTCCTCTCCTCCCGCCTACTTATAGGCTCATGAGGCTGAGAAGCCGATGGGGCGGGCGTGGGATTAACTGCGCCCCGGCCCCCACGTCCCCCACGATTTACCACACGCAGTAACTACGTGCAGTTATGGCGTGGGAAACCCAACCGTCCGCACGGCCGCAGCAAATCCGCTCGTGTGCCGAGGCACGGTAGTGGCGGGCCACGCCTGAGGTCCTGTCCCGTCACGCGCGTGGGTGGGCAGACTGACCCCGCCACGTGGTGCCACGCGACGGACCCGCAACGGGAGGCTGCCCGGAAGCTTATCAGGCACGCCTCCTGGAACCCGGCATGACGTTCAAACTCTCTAAGAGGCAAGACGGCTTTCTGCGAGGCCGACTCCAGCTAGTCGGCCTGAAGGAAGACGGCGAGCTAGGTCGAGTTCCACCCCCGGAGAGATGAAACTGTTGAGTCTCCTCGGCACGTCTCCCACGGCGCCTCACCAGCTTCAGGGACCACTGTCGGAGTAATGGGCCACTGGTAGGCTAACCCGAGCCCCAGAGCCTTTCAAAAACATCAGGGTAGACTGCGCCCCTCAAGACTCCACGTTGAAGAGCCGGCTCCTGGGAGTCGGCAGCAACTGTCCCTCATGGCCGAGTTCCAGGGACGACTTCGAATTAAGCCGACTCATGGGTGTCGGCTTCCAGATGGGCCGACTCTTAGCTGACGACTTCAAGAGAAGACGACTATGGGAGTCGGCCCGTGACTCCAACCACCTCCTTCCTTCGCCACAATGGACGGGGTGGAGTACGGTCGCAGCATGGCCGTCTCTACCCCGCTTACGTGGGGCTGGCATGGCTACAGTTCGCCGCATCGTTGAAGATCTCCATCGTGGCGCGGCACTGTTGCCATGCCTGCCCTGACCTCAGTCCCCGTGGGCGGCTCACTGTGCCCACGACGGCCTACCCGTATGGCCCAGAGACGGCGGGACCCGTCCGTCAGCGGGATTATCGAAGGTGGCGAGAGCGCCACGAAGACGGCCCCGTGGGAGTCGGCCCCCTGAAGTCGGTCGACCCCTCCCACGGGTCCCGCACGCCATTAACCAGACAAGACGGGGAATGGCGACAGTGATCGCCCGCCAGGCGGCGGCACTGTTGCCATCACCCCATGGCCAAGCCAGCATCATTAGAAGCATCGCTACTGTACCAGGCCTGTCCACGGGGCCTGCCAGTCGGTGGGCCCCAGCAGTCGGCGGAGAAGACGGCGGCCTAAGAGACAGACGGCTGGGACCCGCGCCCAGCCGGATTACCATTGTACCCCCGGGGGGCAGGCCTATATAAGCCCCCCGGGGCACCCATGCAATGGGGATAGCCTCTTTAGCATTAGACCGATCACATAGGAAGGAGAGAACTAGCCCTACCCTCTCCTACCTCCAGAAACAGCTCTAGGAGCACCTTTGTATTCACTTTTCCATAGTGACCATGCGGAGACCCCGCAGAGCAGCAGTAGGGGTGTTATCTCGTCGGAGAGCCCTGAAGCTGGGTAAGATCCGCCGGCGTGCATGTCTTCGCCTCATCCCGCTTCCGGGCACCGGCGACGTTCTACTCGCTCCCACCATGATAAGCCATCCTTTGGCATATGTCGTACCCAACCCCCGACAAATTTCTTCTTTGAGTTCAGAAGGCAGAGACTCCAGCATGACGTTTAAACTGACGGGCTTTCGACTGAGTGCATCAGCAACCACGTTGGCCTTACCCGAATGGTAATTTATTCCAAGATCATAATCCTTGACCAACTCCCGCCATCTTCGCTGACAAAGATTTAAATCCAGCTGAGTAAATATGTATTTGAGACTTTTGTGGTCGGTAAAAATTTGGCACCTATTTCCAATGAGGTAGTGTCTCCAAATTTTTAAAGCATGAACTACCGCGGCCAATTCCAAATGATGAGTGGGGTAATTGCCTTCATGTGGTCGTAGATGCCGTGAGGCGTAGGCTACTACCTTGCCATCTTGCATAAGAACGCACCCAAGTCCTTGTCGGGAAGCATCGCAATATACGTCAAAGCTGCGGTAGATATCTAGAAGTGTTAATACCGGCGCAGTTGTTAAGCGCTTCTTTAACTCGGTGAAATTTTTCTCACAGTCTGACGTCCATTCAAACTTCTTATCCATTTTAAGAAACTCCGTCATGGGCTTAGCAATCTTGGAGAACCCTTCAATAAATCGACGGTAATATCCGGCTAATCCAAGAAAACTCCGAATCTGAGACATGGTGGCGGGTGGCAACCAGTCGAGCACGTCTTTTACTTTGCTAGGGTCCACGGCTATTCCTTCAGCGGATAGTATATGTCAGAGGAATCCAACTTGCTTGAGCCAAAACTCGCATTTACTGACCTTGGCGTACAACTGGTGCTCACGGAGTCATTGTAGCACTGCGCGGAGGTGTCCTTTATGTTCTTCTTCATTTCTTGAATAAATAAGTATATCATCGATGAAGACGACCACGAACTTATCAAGGAAATCCATGAACACTTTGTTCATCATGTGCATGAAGAAGGTAGGGGCGTTGGTGAGGCTGAATGACATGACGGTATATTCATAAAGATCGTAGCGAGTGGTGAACGCGGTCTTGGGAATATCCTCCTGTTTAATTTTGAGCTGGTAATATACAGTCCGCAAATCAATTTTTGAGAAGACCTTGGCTCCAGTAAGTTGATCAAACAAATCATCAATTCTTGGCAGAGGGTATTTGTTCTTGACCGTGACATCATTCAACTATCGGTAGTCCACACACATGCGAAGGCTGCCATCTTTCTTGTCCACAAAAATAGCGGGTGATCCCCATGGTGAGGAACTGGGGCGGATATATCCTTTCTGGAGCATTTCATCAAGCTATTTCTTTAGCTCCACCAACTCGGATGATGGAATTCGATAATATTTCTTGTGTATTGGTGTGGTTCCGGGCACAAGTTCTATTGCAAACTCAAGCTCTCGGTCAGGTGGCATGCCTGGCAGTTCTTCTGGGAATACATCGGGAAACTTACTGACCACTGGAATTAATTCCGTTTCTGCTATTGCTGTAAAAACCATTTCCTTGGAGGGTATGCTTGTACAAGAAATAAACTTGGTAGCTTGTCCATCTTGTCCGGTCAAATTGACTTCCTGGGTTGCACAATTTATGCATACTTGGTACTGAGTCAGCCAATTCATACCCAAGATAACATCCAATTTTTCAGACTCAATCAGTATCAAAGACGTCGGAAAACTGATTTCGTTGATCCTAACTTCTAGATTGCGGCAGACGAGATTGCTTTGAATAATAGATCCCGGGGTTTGTACCAGCATATTTTTTGCCCAAAAGCGAACCAGGAAATTTGTTTTGGGCGACAAAACTCTGAGAAATAAAAGAGTGGGAAGCCCCAGAGTCAAATAAAATTACTGCAGGTATGTTATTAAGAAGGAACATACCAATGACGACTTCGGGATTTTCTTGGGCTTCGTCGGCTGAAATGTGATGAACGTATCCCGTGACGTCGTGCTGACTTGGACCGGCTTCCAAATAATGGATTTGAGGCTGGAACGTAGCATTGGTCCGGGTGTTCTTGGGACACTGTTTGGCATAATGTCCGGTTTGTCCGCGACTATAACAGGAATTGTTGTGCAGACGATTCTCCATAACTGGGTTGAGCACATCATTCTTCACTTGGGTGGTGGTCTTGTTAACATTTTGTTGCCAACTGGGCTGGTATGCCATCGGAGTTGGCTGCCAGGTACGAACCTTCTACACTAGTTGCATTTCCTTTTTGGGCTCAAATTTGCATTTGTGATCATTATGGGCAGACTTAGTATCTTACACGAGCTTGTGTTCCCTTTCAGCAATGAAAGCCTTGTTCACGAGGGTTTGAAAATCTGGAAAATCGAACATACTGAGAGCACAACGAAGTTGCGGGTTTAATCCACCAAGAAAGCGGTCCATGTTCCTTTCTTCAGTGGCCACGTCATATTGAGAGTAACGTGATAGGTGATTGAATTTTTGTAAATATTTTCCCACTGTCTGACTTCCTTGGAGGAGCGTGAGAAATTCACGCTGCTTAGTTTTCATAATTCCCGCAGGGATGTGATATTTTCGGAATGTCTCCTTGAATCTTGGCCAGGTAATTGCTTCATTCTCAGTCACTATAGCTTTCTCTCTTTCCCACCATATGACAGCAGTGCCTTCCAGATAATGTGTTACAAATGAAACTTTATCTTCTTCATCAGTTCGAGCAACCTCAAGTTTCTTTTCCATAGTTCTTACCCAATTATCTGCATCCAGGGGATCAACGGCCTGACTGAAATTGGGAGGCTTAGTCCTTTGGAAATCAGATAGCTTGGAGTGGGAGGTAGGCTGATTCCCATTCTGTCCAACCATTGCTTGAATACTTCTGAATATTTCCATTAGATCATTGTTTCGTCGTTCCTCGAACATACGCATAATTTGCTCGGTCGAGGGTGGATTTGGCGGTGGAGGTGGTGGTGGAACGTACGGCTCGGGTGATTGTCCTGCCTGTCATGCGGAACACCGAACAGGAGAACCCTTGCAAACGTTGCTACTGCAGCCTCCCCGCGTCTTCCTAATATGTTTTTTCCCAAGTCAATGCAACCGAGATGAGAAGCATTCAAGAAAAACTGGGGAGAAGCCAGCAACAAAAACCAAGCGAAACCGAAAAGACAAAGAAAATATGGCGAATAAAATAAAGTCCAACATAATTATACATAGACTCATACATGAAAGATAACAACATGTCAGGTCCAACTACCCTCATACATGAAATGAAACAGCATGACTAGTACGATTACAACCATAGTCCATCCCGACAACTGAGAATACTCGAAAGCTCTACTGCTCGGCTGGTGCTGCGGTGTCCTCTCCTGATGCGGACTCGGATCTGGAACTAACGGGGTTAACGGAGACCTCCGGGTTAAAAGTGACACGATGATGCTGCCTCGAGGACTCTCCCTCAGGGGCAGGTGAAGGACGGATCATCGGGGCTGCAGGAGTGGCGAGGAGTGAAACCCACTCTGCAGGAGCACTAAGGGGACTCGCAGTCGCGGTGCCCGAGCTACTCGGGGGAGTAACCAGAGAAACAGGGGATCTAGAACTGGCAGGAACGTAGTGAATAAATCCCACAGATGGAGAAGTAGTGGCTGAGAGAGCAGTGACTAAAGTAGAGGCTAAAGCAGTGCGTGCATGACTCAGCTCACGAGCCAGCTCGTAGATCAGAAGATAACTAGCAGTGATGTAGTGAGAAAGGTGGCTAGCGACACTATCAGACTCCGGATCAATGACAGGAAAACGGACACTACCATTATTGTGGAGAGAGGGGTAGTAGTGGAAACCTGGGTGATTCTGCATCCGGACCTTGTTGTAGCGGAGCTCAACAAGTACCTCGAATGCAGCAAACTGGACAGCCTGAGAAGCGAAAGAAGCATAGCCGCTACGAGAGGTACGAGTGTAAGAACTGGAATCAGAACTAGTGCGCAGAGTAACCACGGCATGATACTCATACACTGAGTCAGCTAGGCGCTCCCGGTACACACGATAGACTAGATCGTCTCCGTGAGGGTACAGCCGACGCCACATGTTGCAAAGAAGATGGGACGACGTGTACGGCATCAGCCGCAACTGGCACGGATACAACATCGGAGCCATCTACACTCACAACCATTAGCAGGTTAGAATAGAAAAATAGATATAAACAGTGCATGCAATGCAACAACCAGCTACAGTTATTACCGACACTCAGCTACAACTCGTATCTAGCGTCCAGTTAACTCGGCTTAGTCTAGTGTGGCCTACAGTCAGCGCGGCGCTGGTACCAAGCGTTGTGGCACCCCGGCTCAGAGCGACCGGTTTACCCTGCATTGCCAGCCCAAAGACCTTGTCTTCTGGCAACACACAACAACATGGCACAGAATACAACCGCTTTATTCATGCTAGCGGGACATAGTTCATACTACAATAGTTAGCGAGGCCAAGCGGCACACACGGTGCGGCTGAACAATATGTACATTATTTAGTGAACATAAAGGGGCCTCGATCATGACAACTACTCGGCAGTGGAACACCGTCATAGTGGGACTCCATAGCACAAGGACACCGACGTGGACACGGTCTAGACTCGGACAACACTCCTTTCCAACGGGACTTTCCTGAAATCTGGCATGACACGCCAGGTCAGTACATTGAATGTACTTGCAAGCTCACAATAAGCATAAACAAGATGACAGACAATATTATGATATTTATCTAGTTTAATCAACAATGCAACTATATAACCAAGATGATGTGACTATGCTCAACAGGTACTCATTCTCCCAACTTTCTTACCAGATGTGACCAACAAACATAATATTACCAACACATACCCGTAATCCTTATGGCGACCACAACCCGACCATCTCGTGGCCCGTGATCCTTACGACGATCACAACCCGACCAACTCGTGGCCTGTGATCCTTATGGCGATCACAATCCGACCAACTCGTGGCCCGTGATCCTTACGGCGATCACAACTCGACAACTCATGCCCAACTCAACATGATGACCTCACTGTCATCCTTAGTGCAATTTAGTGTGCATATTTATTAAGTGTTGACCCATGGTGTACCTTACTTTCGAGATGTCTGTATCCGTGGACTCGGCTATCGATAGATTAAATACACTCTGTAGAGGTTAGTACACTGTACCCACACTACGGAACCCATGGCCTCACTCTCCCATCCGAATGGACCAACAATGTTTCGACGAAACCATTTTACTGTCATGACACTCTCCCGGCCCCTCTGACTCAAACCCCACTGGGCTAGTCCTGGGTGGCCCCGTGTCTACCTCCGGACACCTCGACCACCATCGTGGCCACGATCCACACTGGGATCCAATACCAAACTTAACTTAACAACGGGCTCACAAGGTTATGCTTGCCTACCGGGCCAGGGTACAACACGCCCATAACCTTACCTAATTTGAGGTACCGACCAGAGACACGACAATGAAACGCATTAAGGCCGTCCCATACCGGCAAATGTGATTGCACTGGGAAAGACTCGTTTCAGCGGCACCACGACCCGGTCAACAACATGTTCAAGTTGAATATTAATCAGGTTCAACTTTTAATGTGAAAAGAAAATAACCGGTGTCGTACTACCATACCATGCATCACTTAACATATGCATCACATAACCATACAAAACTGCACCAACTATGCTCCCACGGAGCCAACATAAAATCATGCTAATATACCGGTAAAAACCTTTGTTTACATATATCAGAACCATTTCTAGCAATTATCATCATTATACCTCATGAAAAAATAATATACAAATTACTCATGAATTCTATGACCATATTATTTATTTAACTCTAGCAACTAAGTTCTCATCATCTTACCAACAATATTTACTTCAAACATACTGAAGTTCAAGCATTTTAACATAACAAGCATATAATAGAATATATTTATTATATAACTAATTAAAATGCATCGATATTCATAAGTTCAAGTATGAAAATCAATAGTATTGAAGTGGCACCATGAAAATGTTACTGTGGCTTGCCTTAGTACTGATGAGGGTCACAAGGCTCCTGGTGATCCTCAAGACAAGTTGGTTCCTCTGAAAACATTCAAAAAACCACAAAAGAAAATATCAAGAAACCTTCTGAAAATTGCCAGAAAATCTAGACAGCAAGGAAAAATCCCATCTTTTGGGAGCTGTTAGATTTTTGGACAAAGAACACAATGCAAAAAGAATCACTGCATTTGGACTTGTATAATAAAAGTTATGCCTTTTTGAATGCTCCTGGAATTTAAATAAATTTGAAAATAAAAACAGAGAGGGGGTGACGTTGATGGCATATTTTCCCGGGGCGCTACCACTCATACTGCTTCATGCGTGTTATCAGTGGCTGACTAGCAGGCCCCGCTAGTCAGGCCGGAGGGAGGGGGAAAGAAATCAGAGAGGCGTGGCGGTTCACCGGAGCGTACGCCAGTGTTGAGGCATCTTGGAGGAAAATGAGAGGGAGGGATCGACGGAGAAGGTTCTTGCGCACTTGTCCGTACCCGTGGCGTGGCAAATGGTGACCGGACAGCGTCGGTTTCTTCCTCGCAAGCGGAGGCAGAACACGAAGGTCGCCGCAGATGAGGAAGACGACGGCTAGGGGCGGCTCCAGGGGCTCGGGCTTGGCTCATTGGCTTCACGAAGGAGAGGCGGAGGCCCTGGCGGGGCCGCCTCTACTTGGGAGTGGCCGGAGCTGCGGGGTCGATCCAGGGGGATCACCGGCGAGCTCGGCTCGGGGACGGCAGCCCGCGGCCTGCCCGGCCGGGCTGCGGCTTCTAGTGGCTATGGGAGGGAGATGTGGTGAGGTGCGGTGCTCCAGGAGGCTGCGGAGGGGGTCATTTATAGGCGGGGCGGCGAGGAGGGCTTGGGCTCCGCCGAAGGACAGCTGTCGCCGGCGCCCGGTAACGAATGGTGCCAGAGAGAGAGAGGGAGAAGGCGACGGGGTTCACGTGGGAGCTGTGCACGGACGTGGACGAGCATAGGAGCAAGGAGGAAAGGGACGAACACAGTGTGCGGGCACTGTGTCATTGGCGGGACCGTGCCCGTGCTCGCTGCGGCGAGCTCCAGCGTCTGCGAGCGGCAGGGAGGAGTTAATGGGGTGGAGACGAGGATGGCGGCGCGGGGGGACACGCCTAGGCTGGCCAAGCAGCAGGCACGCGCTCCACAGAGGCGTTGGCAATGCGCAGAGCACGCGTTTGGCATGCTAGCACCCTCAGATGAACACGGTCACCCCGTGGACCGTGACATCAGGCCACATATGCACTAACCATGGTGTCTGGCGTGTAGTCCTTAGTAACTTTAGGTGTTACCACAGCTCGGTTGATTTCCAGGTGCATTAGAAGTGAAATGGTGAAGATGTTTAGTTACTGGACATAAACTTTGAACAGTTACTGTGGTACAACCACAGTGATTCAAAGGCTGATCTTTGGGGTTTTGCTGACTCTTACTAAGGTGAATAAGCATAGGGAAAACCAGCTGCATTGGAGCTAGTAAAAAGGTAGTTGCTGTAGAAACTACCATCTCAGCACATAAGTGAAAATATTTTCTGTAGCAAAAATACTCCAAAAAGTGGTGAAATATTTTTGCTCAGAAATGTGCCCTAGGGTCCAAAGAATATTTGGGATTTTTCTCAGGATTTTTGGGGCAACAGAAATGAGGGTTGCTTTGGAGGTCAAAGATTTTAGCTAGGGTTTAGGAGGCAAAATGAATAGTTTTCATTTAAGAAAAGTATTCCAAGCAATTTTGTTGGGTTGGCCAGGAGTGAAATGATGGATTAGAAGAGGAGAGGGGGCACTTGGGTGAAAATCAAGGGATACCCAAGTGATCAAGTCCAAATGGAATGATTCAAAACTCCAAATTCAAACCAACTGAGATGAAAATCAGGCAAAGAAAAGAGGGCAAAAACCAGGCTGTGACAGCGGGTGGGACTTTTTGTCACAACCGGTTTTTCAAGAAAATACTTATTGAGAAAATCGATCTTTTGATCCCAGTATAGGAAAAGTTATCCTCACTGGTAGACAAATACTTGATATACAGAGGACCAGTAGCATTAAATATATTACAGGGTTGAGCTGAGGCTGCTCAACAATTTATTACAAACACGCCAATAACATACATAAAGGCGGTTATGACACATGGGTGTCGTGACATGCTACTAGCTCGAGATAAAAAGTGGTGGTGGATAACTTGACTCCTAACTGGCAGCTCATCGAGCGTCGAGGTGAGGCTCGATGGATTTACTGCTGGTGTGGTGGAAGCGGATATAATACAGTGACAAAATGCAGGATCGCACGGGACTGACTAGGACTCCTCTAGGCGTCGGACTCACTATCGAACTCTTCATCCATGAGATTGCCTTCATCAACATCTGGCGAAATCAACAAGCCAGGTGAGTACTTTGAAAGTACTCGCAAGACAGTTCGGACAAAAGATATAACAAATGCATGCATGAATGCGTCCTGAGTAAAAATAATGATGCTCATCCCAATAATAAAGTTGTTGCACGACTTGATAAGTAAAACAAATAACTAAAAACCGATCGGGTGTCTGGAGCGACGCCTCGAAAGGTAAACAAATAAAGCTCATGCCACAGTCGGGCGTCTAAGCGACACCACATAAAGGGCTTGTAAAAGAAATGCCACAGTCGGATGTCTGAGCGACATTACAGAAAGCGCTCATAAAAGAAATGTCACAGTCGGATGTCTGAGCGACATCACAGAAAGGGCTTGTAAAAGAAATGCCACAGCCGGACGTCTGAGCGACATCACAGAAAGGGCTTGTAAAAGAAATGCCACAGTCGGACGTCTGAGCGACATCACAGAAAGGGCTTGTAAAAGAAATGCCACAGTCGGATGTCTGAGCGACATCACCGAAAGGGCTTATATCAAATGTAAATAACAAGTATGCCACATTCGGACGTCTGAGCGACATCACAGAAAGGGCTTATATCAAAAGTAAATAACGGGTTAGTCCATCCACAAGAATAAACTTTTAACCGGATTTAAAACTCATGTAGTCCACCGGGTTTTGTCACTGAGGCTGATATCTGACAAGATAAGATGAACACAGTACTTGGACATGTACAAGATGATTTAAAGGATTTGTGACTCTGCAGAGTTTGTACTAACTGACCACAGCCAACGGATTTCCATAGCCACGAAGGACTAGTTCCGTTTATGGTATTTCAGTCGAAACACATTTAACCAGTACACACCCATTCCACCTCACGATGCCAGTAATCACTCTAGACAACGTCCAAGAAAAACTTTGAGATGGGGAGGTCACAACCTCGAATAGCATGGGATCAAATTTCTATACGCGCGCTCTAAGGGGTGCTCCTCTCTCGGTCCCAACCGGAAACACCCATGCCCCCCTGACCGGATGATGGGCTTTAATTCAGGGCATGGAACCCTCATCCCGGCCTCTCTATTTGGTGTGTACCAGGAAAATGGTTTGCAACTTACTAAGCCATATTCCTTGCGGGAAAACATGTGGCAGCACAGGAAAGGAAGTGAATGGGAATGTGATTTGATTCACGATGACACTGAAGTCACATAGACTGGCATAAGACTGGCATGCCACAACACTGCCATCTTACCCATCCTCATGCCATCACATGGCCATGAAAATATGTATCCAACAACATATGGCTTTCCGAAACTTACTTTCCACTTCTGTGAAATATAACATTCAAAGTAATGTTCATAAACATGCCATGAAACTCCTAAATGCAAACATGCAACAAACACTCATCATATCAAGAGTTCAAACATGCTTGCCTGGTTCGGAGTAGTCGGAGTCTAACTGGGTGAAGTTCGCGGCTCCGTCACCACCTCCGGTATCTACGGTATAAGAAAATACGTACGTAACGTAAATACCGCGAGGTGCACAAAAGTATTCCATAAAAATTCTCAAATAAATCTGATGAAAAACTAGACAAAATTTTAAAGAGAACAGAAAAAGAATCAAACAAAAATCCTTTTCTGTTTAAAAGTTATAAGGGTTTTGATTCAGGGACCTTTCTGTAATGAAACAGAAAACTCTCAGGGGGTTCTGCAGAAAAGTTCAGAAAACGATTCGTTTTAAAAAAAAGAATGAGAGACTGACAGGTGGGTCCCACCCGTCAGGTTTGAATATTCAAACGAGGGAGACGGGGCTCGTCGGTGCTCGAGAGCTGCGGTGGTTGCCGACGGCGATCCACGGCGAGGCAAGGGGATCGGGTGGTACCTCCGTGTTCAGTACGTCCCTCCACGTCGGTGGGTGGTGGTGGTGGTCGCTGGCGAGCATTGTGTCGACGGCGGCCCTTGCTCCGGCGAACGGTGGTTCGGGTAGTCGTGGACCTCGCCGGAGAGAGCTTCGGGGGTCAAATTGGAGTGGGGGTTAGTCTCCTAGAAGTGTCATGAGGCTACGGGTAAGTCTAGGGCGGTGGAGGAGTTCTCACCAGAGAGAACGCTGCCGGAGCCCGAGGCGGACGGAGGTGGCCGGAGTGGAGGAAGAAGGGCCCCTCGAGGCTCTTCCAGTGGCTAGGCGGGGTCTGGTGAGGTGGTGGAGATGTGCGGGGTCGAGAGCGAGCTTGGAGGCGCTATTTATAGCCGGCCCGAGGCGGTTGCCGTGAACGGGATAAGTCCGGCGAGCGATTACGGTGGCGCTGTGGCTGGACGGTTGGTTTAGAGGCTTGAGCATCGTCTAGACGGAGCACTGGTTCCATTCCAGTGTCTAACTCAGCATGGCAGGGGCGGTTAAGGCCTGTCCCAGACGGAACGGCCGTACGGCACGTCGGCGGCAGAGAGCACGCCTTGAGCATGCCAGGCCACGGCGACGGTGCTGCATGCGTGCGCTGGCAAGGGAGACGGCCATGCGGAGCCCTTAGGTGTCTTGGGCGGTGCCGAACGGTGTTATGCCGCAGGGTGTCCCCTGTCGGCCGCCACGGGGGGTTCTGTCGCCGCGGAAGACGCCGGCGCAGGCGGGCCAGGGTGCCACCGATGCCAAGAACGAGCCAAGCGCGCATGCGGTGCTCCGGACAGGGAGGAGGAGCCGTGCGCAACGCGCCAGGCGCACAGTCGACATGTGACTGAACTCTGACAAAGAAACGACACTGAACTTACTGAATTTTCTGAAGATGTATAGTAACAGTGCAGGCCAGGTGTTCGACAAAATGATTTTGGCATGTGGGGATTTTTCCCTGAGCTGGTTTTTGGTGGAGTGGTCTCTCATGGCAACTGGGGTTTGCCTGAATTTTGGTGGAATTTTTGGAGAAGTGGAGATATGAATTTCACCAAATTTGACAAATCTGGTCCAAACTTGCAGAGGGTGAATTTTGAAATATTTGAAAAGGAGAAGAGTGGATCTTGATGGTTCTAGGTTGTGGGTGCTAAGGACTATCCAGAGGAGTTGAGTTGAGATCAAAGTTCAAAGGCATTAAGGTACTTGCTTTGCAAATTACCTAGGCTCAAAATAAAGGACAGAATTGTTTTGGGAAAAGAAATAAATGAGATAAAATCCAAAAATGGATTTAACTAGTTGGGACAGAATGCTTGGGTTGTCCCAAAGTGGAAGGAGGGGTTTTGGGAGAATTTTACCACAAGAGGCATGGTAAAACAAGAATGGATCAAAACCAAAGAAAAGCCCAAAACCAAAAAGGTTTTCTTTTTAGAAGAAACTAAATCCAAGAAAAGATTTTGAGAAGGAAAACTCAGAAGAGAGGTTTTTAAGAAGGGTTTAAATGACCTTCTTTAAACCAAGCAAGGCTCTTGGTGAAAACAAAACAACAAATTTTTTTTGGAGTGTCACAGCACCTACCCCCTTAGGAAAAATCTGGTCCCCAAGATTTCAGCTGATCCTTAAATAGGTGTGGGTGCTCTGTCCGTAGAAAATCCTCTCTCTCCCAAGTTGCTTCATTCTCGGTGTGATTGCTCGACTGAACTCTAAAAAACTTGATGGTTTTCTGTCGGGTCCTCCTCTTAGACTCTTCTAATATTTTTATTGGGTGCTCCCGGTAGGTGAGGTCTGGTTGTACGTCAATATTTTCATGTGATACTTGCTTCTCTGGGTTGCTCACGTACTTTCTCAACTGCAAGATGTGGAACACGTTGTGGATATCGGATAAATCCCCGGGTAGGTCTAGCTGGTAGGCTACCGTGCCTCTTCGGGCCACTATACGGAATGGTCCGATGAATCTTGGCGCTAGCTTTACCTTAACCCTGAATCATTGCAGACCCCTCATAGGAGAAACTCTTAGGTATACAAAGTTTCCGGGTTCAAAACTGATTTCCCGATGCTTTCGATCATAATAACTCTTTTGCCGACTTTGAGCTGTCTTGAGTCGATCTCTAATCGTCTTAACTTTCTCCTCATCCTCTTTGAGCATATCTAGGCCGACGATGTGGTTGTCCCCGGCTTCTGACCAATTTAGCGGGGTACGACATCTTCTCCCATATAGAGCTTCAAAGGGTGCCATTTGCAAGCTGGCTTGATAACTGTTGTTGTATGCGAACTCTGCACATGGCAAGCTGTCTTCCCAACTGGTTCCGTAGGTGAAAACACAGGCTCTCAGCATGTCTTCTAGAATTTGGTTTACGCGTTCAGTTTGCCCATCAGTCTGGGGGTGGTATGCGGTACTGAATGCTAGTTGGGTTCCCAGTGCCTGTTGTAGGTGATCCCAAAATCTAGAGACGAACTGTGTGCCTTTGTCAGATATGATAGTCTTTGGGACTCCATGCAGGCAGACAATACGGGCAAGATAAAGTCTGGCCAGTCTCTGAGTGGTGTGAGTTGTCTTCACCGGGATCAAGTGTGCTACCTTAGTTAATCTGTCGGTGATGACCCATATGGCATTATTTCCGTGTCGTGACCGTGGTAGTCCAACAATGAAATCCATTCCAATCTCATCCCACTTCCACTCGGGTATCTTGTTTGGCTGTAACAGCCCGGCTGGTTTGTGGTGCTCGGCCTTGATGCGTTGACAAGAGTCACAGCATGCAATGAACATGGCTATGTCTCTCTTCATACCGTGCCACCAAAAATTTTCCTGAAGGTCTTTGTACATTTTTGTTCCTCCAGGATGGATTGAATATGGAGCGGTGTCGCTTTCAGCCAGAATCTGTTGTTTGAGGTCCTTGATATTTGGTACGCAAAGTCTCTCTCCGTACCACAATACTCCTTGCTCATCTACGTTGAATTCTGAGGCCTTGCCCAAACTCACTTTCCTTTGTATGCCATCAATGCTCGGGTGTCCATGCTGAGCCTCCTTAATCTTTTCCATCAGGGTAGGCTGTATTTCCAAATTCGACACACTGCCTTCGGTGACCATTATTAAATTGAGTTTGGAAAATTCCTGTTGAAATTCTGGCCTCAAATTTGGCATACTGTCGTTGTCCGTGCTGGGATTCCGACTAAGGGCATCTGCCACAACATTTGCTTTTCCGGGATGATAGTGGATTCCAACATCATAATCCTTCACCAACTCCAACCAGCGTCGTTGCCGTAAATTAAGTTCCGGCTGTGTGAAAATATACTTAAGACTCTTATGGTCTGTGTATATTTCAAAATGATTTCCAAGTAGAAAGTGTCTCCATTCCTTGAGTGCATGGATGACCGCTGCCAATTCTAGGTCATGAGTGGGATAATTCTCCTCATGATTGCGAAGTTGTCTGGAGACATACACAACTACCTTGCCTTCTTGTATCAATACGCATCCGAGGCATTTCCGGGATGCGTCACAATATACTTCAAAATTCTTGTGTATGTCTGGCATAATTAATACTGGTGCCGTTGTTAATTTCCTTTTTAGCTCTTGGAAGCTTTTCTCACATGCTTCCGTCCATTCAAACTTCTTGTCTTTCTTGAGCAACTGCATCATTGGCTTTGCTATGGTGGAGAATCTTTCAATAAATCTCCGATAATAGCCTGCCATTCCCAAGAAACTTCGTACGTCCGTTACGCTAGCTGGTGGTTTCCAGCCAAGTACGGCCTTGACTTTTTCCGGGTCTACTGCCATACCTTCTTGGGTTAACACGTGGCCCAGAAAACCCACCTGTCTTAGCAAAAATTCACATTTGCTGAATTTGGCGTACAGTTGATGTTTCCTGAGTTCTCCTAGCACAATCCTAAGATGCTCGGCATGCTCTTCTGGTGTTTTGGAGTATATCAGAATATCATCGATGAATACCACAACAAACTTGTCCATATGCTTCATAAATACTTTGTTCATGAGGTGAAAAAAATACGCGGGGGCGTTAGTTAGCCCAAATGGCATTACTGTGAACTCATACAGTCCATATCTGGAAGTGAAGGCTGTCTTGGGAATATCTTCTGTTCGTACTTTTAATTGGTGGTATCCCGATCTCAAGTCAATTTTTGAGAAGACTTTGGCCTATGCAAGCTAATCAAATAAATCATTTATTCGGGGCATTGGGTATTTGTTCTTGATTGTGACCATGTTAAGAGCTCGATAGTCAATACACAATCTCAGTGTTCCATCTTTTTTCTTGGCAAATAAAATTGGAGAACCCCAAGGTGAGGAACTGGCTCGTATGTATCCTTTCTCCAATAATTCTTTTATTTGCTTCTTCAATTCTACCAATTCGGATGGTGCCATTCTGTATGGTTTCTTGTAAATGGGAGCGCTTCCGGGTTCTATCTCAATGCTGAATTCTATCTCTCGGTCCGGTGGCATGCCTGGTAGTTCTTCTGGAAATACGTCTGGAAATTCACACACTACTGGAACCTTGTTCATCTCAGAAACGTCCACCTTGTTAATCTCGGTTGCTGAGGTATTTGTCTCTCCTTGGGTGAAATTTTAATTGTCTTCCCGTGATGGTGTGTGAGAATCATGGTCCGGTTGAAGCAGTCAATAAAACCTTTGTTGGTGGTTAACCGATCCATCCCTAGGATGACATCCAGTCCTTTGCTTTCCAATACAATAAGGTTGGCGTAAAACTTTGATCCTTCAAATTCAATAACCACACCTTGACAGTAACTCTGGGTCACTTGCTTAATCCCAGGGGACTTGATGATCATGGATTTTTCCAAGGGAAGCATCGAAAAATTATTTTGCAAAGCAAAACTCTTCGAAATGAATGAGTGAGAAGCTCCAGAATCAAACAAAACCATGGCAGGTATTGTGTTGACGGGGTACGTACCGAGTACGATATCTGGGGCGTTCAGTGCTTCCTCTTTGGTCACGTGGTTCAGGTGACCCTTCTGGTGGTTGTTATTGGGGTTGAAATTGTTTCTCTTTGGCGCTGAATTATTTCCACCATTGTTAGGCTTCGGGGTTGAGTTCCTTGGCTTGGGGCACTGCTTGGCATAGTGCCCTTCTTCTCCACAAGCGTAACACGTAACGCCTGGGCGATATGTGAACTCCTTGTCTCTTGCATGGAAATTCTTGATTGGGCGTGAATTATTTGACGGGGTTTTGTGTGTTCCACCCTTCTGAAATTCCGTCTTGCTTCTGTGGTTGCGAGCAAAAGTAGACTGGTCCCTTTTGCGTTTGCGGAAATCTTCCAAGCTGCGTCGCTCATTTTCCAGAGTAATGGCCTTATCCACCAGTGTTTTAAAATCTGGGAAGGTATGCACAACCAGCTGGCATTCAAGTGCGGGTGCCAGGCCTTCCAAGAATTTTTCCATCTTCTTGCTCTTGGTCATGCGCTCTTCATTGGCGTAGCGAGATAGCAGAGTGAATTGGCTATTGTATTCCGCCACTGTCATGGTCCTTTGCTTGAGGTCATCAAATTCTCTCTTCTTGATTTTCATAACACTCTTAGGAATGTGTGCCCCACGAAAACCTTCTTTGAAATCCTCCCAGGTTATCTCATTTTCGTTGGGGTGCATGTGCAGGAAGTTCTCCCACCATGATGCAGCTACTCCGGTGAGATAATGAGGTGCATACAATACTTTTTCACGGTCTGAACACTGTGCAATAATTAATTTTCTCTCCATGTCTCGAAGCCAGTCGTCGGCCTCAAGAGGCTTGTCAGTATGAGAAAATGTTGGAGGACGCGTCTTCTGTAACTCAGATAACTTGGATTGCTGCTGATACTGACCATGGTGATTTCCCATATTGATGAGTTGGTTCATCATTTCCTGGTGTTGTTGCTGACTCTGTTCATACAGACGACACACTTGGGTAAATGTTGTTTCACTGCCCTGTTAACTTGTCTGTCCCTAAGTGAAATTGTGGTTTGGTGGCGTGCCATAATTTTCTTCGGGCTGATTTGGCATGGAGCGCGTCCACGGACGAGACATCTTTCACTCTGGGGATATATTTTGTGAAACTCGTAAGACAAGAAAGAGAGTCGCAAAAGTCAATAAAATCACACATAAAGAAATTTTTAAAACTCCAGGATTTTTTTTTGAAAATACACGATTGCGCGCGGAGGACTATTACATATCTTACACGCAAGCATAATTATACATTACATCACTCAGGATATGCGTACATAATCCTGACATGTTATTGAGACTAGTGCACTTCTCCATATCCTACATGATGCGCAAACAGACTACTTCTCACAACCTATGTACATATAAACATATCACACAAGTCGGTACATCGCATGGCGTCTAAACGTACTCAGTCGGAGATGGTGAGGATCTCCCTTGGCCTGTCGAGGGTGAGACGTAGTGACGCTGGGGACTCAACCTCCTCCTCGCTAATAGGTTCCAGACAAGAAGCGCTATGCTGAGCTGATGGAGCAGGTTCCATAGGCGGAGTAACACGAATATGAGTGGGTGGAATAGGTGGAGTAGCACGTATGGGAGTGGGTGCAATAAGTGGTGCAGAGTGAACGGGAGTGGGTGCAATAGCTTGGTTAAATTCCTCAGTGGTAGGCAGACGACGAGCAGTGGCGAGAATGGTAGGTGAATGAGAAGCTGAGGATGAGCTAAAAGTCAGCGGTGGAGCGGTGTGCAGGAGGTCCCTCCTGTTGGCGGCATAGCCATGGACTGAGTCCATGCGGGCAGCTACGAGGTCGTCCACCATGCTGTCGAAGGCTGCCTCCAGGGCTCGAAGGTACTCGACAAGCATCTCAAAGGCCTCGTCTCGCTCTCCTCTGGGACAAGAGAATGAGTAGTGACAGGTGTATGGCACGTGGCATGGAAGGTAGCGGTAGCGATGGGTCTTCATAGCAGGAAGGACATCCCGAAGACGATCTATCGCCTCGCAGGCAGCCATCTGCATAGCATGTCTCTCTGTAGGCATGGCTCTCCCCAAGAATCGGAAGCGGCGTATCTCAGCACTCCCTCCCCTGAATTGCACCACGGCCTGGTGCATGGTCAGACTGTCGTTGATCTTGTGTGGATAAAGTGTGAAGACTGGGCGCACGGATGGCCCCATCGCGACCTGAACGATGAAGGAGAGGAGCTTGACGAACCCCTCAGGCACGTTGGCGAACATTTGTGACTCACAGTCATTGCCAGCCATCTACAAAAGTAGGCAAAAATTCTGAGCGATCAGATCATAAATTGTACGCTGACTGTCAGAAAAATGACTACATTTGTAAAAACATGCTAATAATCGATTAGCGATCGCACTTAGTGGCTTCCTACAGTCAGCCTGGCTCTGGTACCAAGACTGTCACGACCGGTTTTTCAATAAAATACTTATTGAGAAAGTCGATCTTTTGATCCCAGTATAGGAAAAGTAATCCTCACTGGTAGACAAATACTAGATATACAGAGGACCAGTAGCATTAAATATATTACAGGGTTGAGCTGAGGCTGCTCAACAATTTATTACAAACACGCCAATAACATGCATAAAGGCGGTTATGACACAGGGGTGTGGTGACATGCTACTAGCTCGAGATAAAAAGTGGTGGTGGATAACTTGACTCCTAACTGGCAGCTCATCAAGCGTCGAGGTGAGGCTCGATGGATTTATTTCTTGTGTGGCGGAAGCGGATATAATACAGTGACCAAATGCAGGATCGCACGGGACTGACTGGGACTCCTCTAGGCGTCGGACTCGCTATCGAACTCTTCATCCATGAGATCGCCTTCATCAACATCTGGCCAAATCAACAAGCCAGGTGAGTACTTTGAAAGTACTCGCAAGACAGTTCGGACAAAAGATATAACAAATGCATGCATGAATGCGTCCTGAGTAAAAATAATGATGCTCATCCCAATAATAAAGTTGTTGCACGACTTGATAAGTAAAACAAATAACTGAAAACCGATCGGGTGTCTGGAGCGACGCCTCGAAAGGTAAACAAATAAAGCTCATGCCGCAGTCGGGCGTCTAAGCGACACCACATAAAGGGCTTGTAAAAGAAATGCCACAGTCGGATGTCTGAGCGACATTACAGAAAGGGCTTATAATAGAAATGCCACAGTCGGACGTCTGAGAGACATCACAGAAAGGGCATGTAAAAGAAATGCCACAGTCGGATGTCTGAGAGACATCACAGAAAGGGCTTGTAAAAGAAATGCCACAGTCGGACGTCTGAGCGACATCACAGAAAGGGCTTGTAAAAGAAATGCCACAGTCGGACGTTTGAGCGACATCACAGAAAGGGCTTGTAAAAGAAATGCCACAGTCGGATATCTGAGCGACATCACAGAAAGGGCTTATATCAAATGTAAATAACAAGTATGCCACAGTCGGACGTCTGAGCGACATCACAGAAAGGGCTTATATCAAAAGTAAATAACGGGTTAGTCCATCCACAAGAATAAACTTTTAACCGGATTTAAAACTCATGTAGTGCACCGGGTTTTTTCACTGAGGCTGATATATGACAAGATAAGATGAACACAGTACTTGGACATGTACAAGATGGTTTAAAGGATTTGTGACTCTGCAGAGTTTGTACTAACTGACCACAGCCAACGGATTTCCGTAGCCACGAAGGACTAGTTCCGTTTATGGTATTTCGATAGAAACACATTTAACCAATACACACCCATTCCACCTCACGATGCCAGGAATCACCCTAGACAACGTCCAAGAAAAACTTTGAGACGGGGAGGTCACAACCTCAAATAGCATGGGATCAAATTTCTATATGCGCGCTCTAAGGGGTGCCCCCCTCTCGGTCGCAATCGGAAACACCCACGCCCCCTGACCGCATGATGGGCTTTAATCCAGGGCCATGGAACCCTCATCCCGGCCTCTCTATTGGGTGTGTACCAGGAAAACAATTTGCAACTTACTAAGCCATATTCCTTGCGGGAAAACATGTGGCAGCACAGGAAAGGAAGTGAATGGGAAGGTGATTTGATTCATGATGAAACTGAAGTCACATAGACTGGCATAAGACTGGCATGCCACAACACTGCCATCTTACCCATCCTCATGCCATCACATGGCCATGCAAATATGTATCCAACAACATATGGCTTTCCGAAACTTACTTTCCACTTCTGTGCATGAAATATAACATTCAAAGAAATGTTCATAAACATGCCATGAAACTCCTAAATTCAAACATGCAACAAACACTCATCATATCAAGAGTTCAAACATGCGTGCCTAGTTCGGAGTTGTCGGAGTCTAACTGGGTGAAGTTCGCGGCTCCGTGACCTCCTCCGGTATCTACGGTATAAGAAAATACGTACGTAACGTAAATACCGCGAGGTGCACAAAAGTATTCCACAAAAATTCCCAAATAAATCTGATGAAAAACTAGACAAAATTTTAAAGAGAACACAAAAAGAATCAAACAATCCTTTTCTGTTTAGAAGTTATAAGGGTTTTGATTCAGGGACCTTTCTGTAATGAAACAGAAAACTCTCAGGGGGTTCTGCAGAAAAGACCATAAAACGATTCGTTTAAAAAAAGAATGAGAGACTGACAGGCGGGTCCCACCCGTCATGTTTGAATATTCAAACGAGGGAGACGGGGCTCGTCGGCGCCCGAGAGCTGTGGTGGTCGCCGATGGCGATCCATGGCGAGGCAAGGGGATCGGGAGGTACCTCCGTGTTCAGTACGTCCCTCCGCGTCGGTGGGTGGTGGTGGTGGTCGTCGGCGAGCACTGTGTCGACGGCGGCCCTTGATCCGGCGGACGGTGGTTCGGGTAGTCGTGGACCTCGCTGGAGAGAGCTGCGGGGGTCAAATTGGAGTGGGGGTTATTCTCCTAGAAGTGTCATGAGGCTACGGGTAAGTCTAGGGCGGTGGAGGAGTTCTCACCGGAGAGAACGCTGCCGGAGCCTGAGGCATACGGAGGTGGCGGAGTGGAGGAAGAAGGGCCCCTCGAGGCTCTTCCAGTGGCTAGGCGGGGTCTGGTGAGGTGGTGGAGATGTGCGGGGTCGAGAGCGAGCTTGGAGGCGCTATTTATAGCCGACCTGAGGCGGTTGCCGTGAACGGGATAAGTCCGGCGAGCGATTACGGCGGCGCTGTGGCTGGATGGTTGGTTTAGAGGCTTGAGCATCGTCTAGATGGAGCACTGGTTCCATTCCAATGTCTAACTCAGCATGGTAGGGGCGGTTACGGCCTGTCCCCGACGGAACGGTCGTACGGCACGTCAGCGGCAGAGAGCGCGCCCTGAGCGTGCCAGGCCACGGCGACGGTGCTACATGCATGCGCTGGCAAGGGAGACGGCCACGCGGAGCCCTCAGGTGGCTTGGGCGGTGCCGAACGGCGTTATGCCGCAGGGTGTCGCCGCGGAAGACACCGGCGCAGGCGGGCCAGGGTGCCACCGACGCCAGGAACGAGCCAAGCGCGCGTGCAGTGCTCCGGACAGGGAGGAGGAGCCGTGCGCAATGCGCTAGGTGCACAGTCGACATGTGACTGAACTCTGACGAAGAAACGACACTGAACTTACTGAATTTTCTGAAGATGTACAGTAACAGTGCAGGCCAGGTGTTCGACAGAATGATTTTGGCATGTGGGGATTTTTCCTTGAGCTGGTTTTTGGTGGAGTGGTCTCTCATTGCAACTGGGGGTTGCCTGAATTTTGGTGGAATTTTTGGAGAAGTGGAGATATGAATTTCACCAAATTTGACAAATCTGGTCCAAACTTGCAGAGGGTGAATTTTGAAAATTTTGAAAAGGAGAAGAGTGGATCTTGATGGTTCTAGGTTGTGGGTGCTAAGGACTATCCAGAGGAGTTGAGTTGAGATCAAAGTTCAAAGGCATTAAGGTACTTGCTTTGCAAATTACCTAGGCTCAAAATAAAGGACAGAATTGTTTTGGGAAAAGAAATAAATGAGATAAAATCCAAAAATGGATTTAACTAGTTGGGACAGAATGCTTGGGTTGTCCCAAAGTGGAAGGAGGGGTTTTGGGAGAATTTTACCACAAGAGGCATGGTAAAACAAGAATGGATCAAAACCAAAGAAAAGCCCAAAACCAAAAAGGTTTTCTTTTTAGAAGAAACTAAATCCAAGAAAAGTTTTTGAGAAGGAAAACTCAGAAGAGAGGTTTTTAAGAATTGTTTAAATGACCTTCTTTAAACCAAGCAAGGCTCTTGCTGAAAACAAAACAACAATTTTTTTTGGAGTGTCACACTTTTATGGAAATTACTTTGGGTGAAGCCACCAAATTTCTTGATAATATCATGGCAAATTATTCACAATGGCACACTGAAAGAGCTCCTACTAGTAAAAAAGTTAATTCGGTTGAAGAAATTTCTTCTTTGAGTGAAAAAGTTGATGCTCTTATGAAATTGGTTGCTAGTCAAAGTGCTCCTATTGATTTAAATGATATGCCTTTGTCTACTTTGATTGACCAAAATAGTGATGCCATAGATGTGAATTTTATCTCTCGCAATAATTTCAATAACAATGCTTATAGAGGTAATTTTAATCCTAGGCCTTTTCCTAGTAATTCCTCTAATAATTATGGTAATTCCTATGGAAATCCTTCTTATAATAATAATAGGAACACCTGTGATCTTGAGAATAATATTAAAGAGTTTATCAACAAGCAAAAAGTTTGCAACACTACCATAGAAGAAAAGTTGAATAAGATTGATGATTTGTCTAGAAGTGTTGATGGAATTTCTCATGATGTTGAAAATCTCAAGATGAAAATGTTTGTGCCTAAAGTAGAGGAATCAATTAAAGCTCTTTATGTTTCTAAGGATGAAAGTAAGAAAATAACCGCTATGCTTAGAGCTAGAAGAGAATTTTTAGAAAAAGTGTTTTCTAGTGATTGCTTTCATACAAGGGATGAAGATCTTAAAATGATTGGTATTTCTTCTATTGATTCCTTGTTTAGTAAAATTACAATTGATGAAAAAGGGACTGGACAAGAGTCAACTTTAGCTAGAAGGCGTCTCAATAATTCGGAGGGTGGAAATCTTGTTGAGAAAATTGATAAAAGTGGGTTTGAAAAGGTCAAGATTTTAACTAGTGATGTGCCCACTCTTTTGGATTACAAAGACTTTAACTATGATAGTTGCTCTTTGATTAATTGTATTGAAGGAAATATGCCCTAGAGGCAATAATAAAGTTATTATTTATTTCCTTAATTCATGATAAATGTTTATTATTCATGCTAGAATTGTATTAACCAGAAACTTAGTACATGTGTGAATACATAGACAAAACCTATAGTCCCTAGTATGCCTCTACTTGACTAACTCGTTAATCAAAGATGGTTAAGTTTCCTAACCATAGACATGTGTTGTCATTTTATGAAGGGGATCACATCATTTGGAGAATGATGTGATGGATATGACCCATCCGTTAGCTTAGCATTATGATCGTGTTAGTTTCATTGCTACTGCTTTCTTCATGACTTATACAAGTTCCTCAGACTATGAGATTATGCAACTCCCAAATACCGAAGGAACACTTTGTGTGCTACCAAACGTCACAACGTAAAAGGGTGATTATAAAGGTTCTCTACAGGTGTCTCCGAAGGTGTTTGTTGGGTTGGCATAGATCGAGATTAGGATTTGTCACTTCGTGTTTCGGAGAGGTATCTCTCGGCCCTCTCGGTAATACTCATCACTATAAGCCTTGCAAGCATTTTAACTAATGACTTAGTTGTGGGATGAAGTATTACAGAACGAGTAAAGAGACTTGCCAGTAACGAGATAGAACTAGGTATTGAGATACCGACGATTGAATCTTAGGCAAGTAACATACCGATGACAAAGGGAACAATGTATGTTGTTATGCGGTTCGACCAATAAAGATCTTTGTAGAATATGTAGGAACCAATATGAGCATCCAGGTTCCGCTATTGGTTATTGACATGAGACGTGTCTCGTTCATGTCTACATAGTTCTCGAACCCGTAGGGTCCACAAGCTTAATGTTCGGTGAAGATCGGTATTATGAGTTTATGTGTTTTGATGTACCGAAGATAGTTCAGAGTCTCGGATATGATCACAGACATGACAAGGAGTCTCGAAATGGTCGAGACATAAAGATTGATATATTGGATGGCTATATTCGGACACCGGAAGTGTTCCATGTGATTTCAGAGAAAACTGGAGTGCCGGAAGGTTTACCAGAACCCCCCGGGAGAACTAATGGGCCACATGGGCCTTAGTGGAGAGAGAGGGCCGGCTAGGGCAGGCCGCGCGCCCCCTCCTTTTCTGTTCCAAATTGGACTAGGGAAGGGGGGGCGGCGCTCCCCTTTCCTTCTTCCTCTCCTCCTTCCTTTCCCCCTCCTAGTAGGAGTAGGAAAGGGGAGTCCTACTCCTATTAGGAGGAGGACTCCTCCTATCCTGGCGCACCACAAGGGTCGGCCGGCCTCCCCTTGCTCCTTTATATACGGGGGCAGGGGGCACCCTAGAACAAACAAGTTGACATTGTTTAGCTATGTGCGGTGCCCCCTCCACAGTTACACACCTCGGTCATATCGTCGTAGTGCTTAGGCGAAGCCCTGTGCCGGTAACTTCATCATCACCGTCACCACGCCGTCGTGCTGACGAAACTCTCCCTTGGCCTCAACTAGATCAAGAGTACGAGGGACGCCCCTGAGTTGAACGTGTGCTGATCGCGGAGGTGTCGTACGTTCGGTGCTAAGATCGGTCAGATCATTAAGACGTATGACTACAACAACCGCGTTGTCATAACGTTTCCCCTTTCGGTCTACGAGGGTACGTGGACACACTCTCCCCACTCGTTGCTATGAATCACCATGATCTTGCGTGCGTAGGAAATCTTTTGAAATTACTACGTTCCCCAACTGTGGCATCCGAGCCAGGTTTATGCGTAGATGTTATATGCACGAGCAGAACACAAAGAGTTGCGGGCGATAATAGTCATACTGCTTACCATCATGTCATACTTTGATTCGGCGGTATTGTTGGATGAAGCAGCTCAGACCAACATTATGCGTATGCTTACGTGAGACTGTGCTTTGCACATAGATGGCTGGTGAGTGTCTGTTTCTCCAACTTTAGTTGAATCGAGTGTGGCTACGACCGGTCCTTGTTGAAGGTTAAAATAGCACACCGGACGAAAAATCATTGTGGTTTTGATGCATAGGTAAGAACGGTTCTTGCTAGAAGCCCGTAGCAGCCACGTAAAACTTGCAACAATAAAGTAGAGGAAGTCTAACTTGTTTTTGCAAGGCTTGCTGTGATGTGATATGGTCAAGCATGATGTGATATAAATTGTTGTATGAGATGATCATGTTTTGTAACAAAGTTATCTGCAACTGGCAGGAGCCCTATGGTTGTCGCTTTATTGTATGCAATGCAATCACCATGTAATTGTTTTACTTTATCACTAAGCGGTAGCGATAGTCGTAGTAACAATAGTTGGCGAAACGACAACGATGCTACGATGGAGATCAAGGTGTCACGCCGGTGACGTTGGAGATCATGACGATGCTTCGGTGATGGAGATCATGAGCACAAGATGATGATGGCCATACCATGTCACACATTTTGATTGCATGTGATGTTTATCCTTTATGCATCTTATTTTGCTTAGAACGTCAGTATCATTATAAGATGATCCCTTACTAAATTTCAAGGTACAAGTGCTCTCCCTGAGTATGCACCGTTGCTACAGTTCGTCGTGCCGAGACACCACGTGATGATAGGTAGTGATAAGCTCTACATTCCCATACAACGGGTGCAAGATAGTTTGGCACACGCAAAATACTCGGGTTAAACTTGACGAGCCTAGCATATGCAGATATGGCCTCGGAACACTGAGGCCGCAAGGTCGAGTGTGAATCACATAGTAGATATGATCAACATAGTGACGTTCACCATTGAAAACTACTCCATCTCACGTGATGATCATACATGGTTTAGTTGATTTGGATCACGTGATCACTTAGATGATTAGAGGGATGTCTATCTAAGCGGGAGTTCTTAAGTAATATGATTAATTGAACTTTAATTTATCATGAACTTAGTACCTGATAGTATTTTGCATGTCTACGTTGTTGTAGATCAATGGCCCGTGCTACCGTTCCTTTGAATTTTAATGTGTTCCTAGAGAAAACTAAGTTGAAAGATGATGGCAGCAACTACACGGACTGGGTCTGTAACTTGAGGATTATCCTCATTGTTGCACAGAAAAATTATGTTCTGGAAGCACCGCTAGGTGCCAGGCCTGTTGCTGATGCTACTAATGAAGTTAAGAATGTCTGGCAAGGCAAAGCTGATGACTACTCGATAGTTCAGTGCACAGGCTTTACGGCTTAGAATCGGGACTTTAACGATGTTTTGAACATCATGGAGCATATGAGATGTTCCAAGAGTTGAAGTTAATATTTCAGGCAAATGCCCGAGTTGAGAGATATGAAGTCTCCAACAAGTTCTACATATGCAAAATGCCGGAGAATAGTTCTGTCAGTGAACAAATACTCAAAATGTCTGGGTATCATAATCACTTGACTCAGCTGGGAGTTGATCTTCCAGTTGATTGTGTCATTGACAGAGTTCTTCAATCACTGCCACCAAGCTATAAAGGCTTCGTGATGAACTATAATATGAAAGGGATGGACAAGACTATTCCCGAGCTCTTCACGATGCTAAAGGCCGTGGAGGTAGAAATCAAAAAGGAGCATCAAGTGTTGATGGTCAATAAGACCACTAGTTTCAAGAAAAAGGGCAAAGGGAAGAAAGGGAACTTCAAGAAGAATGGCAAAAAGGTTGCTTCTCAAGAAAAGAAACCCAAGTATGGACCTAAGCCTGAAACTGAGTGCCTCTACTGCAAAGTGACTGGTCACTAGAAGCGGAACTGCCCCAAGTATTTGGCGGACAAGAAGGATGGCAAAGTGAAAGGTATATTTGACATACATGTTATTGATGTGTACTTAACTAATGCTCGCAGTAGGGCCTATGTATTTGATACTGGTTCTGTTGCTCATATTTGCAACTCGAAACAGGGTCTACAGATTAAGCGAAGATTGGCTAAGGACGAGGTGATCGCGGTCGGCACGCTACCTCTACATCTACCTTCGGGATCAGTTTTAGACATGAATAATTGTTATTTGGTGCCAGCGTTGAGCATGAACATTATATTTGGATCTTGTTTGATGCGAGATGGATATTCATTGTTCTATTTATATGAGTAATATCTTTTATGGTCATGCACCCCTGCTGAGTGGTCTATTTTATTTGAATCTCGATAGTAGTGATACACATATTCATAGTGTTAAAGCCAAAAGATTGAAGTTTAATAATGATAGTGCAACTTACTTGTGGCACTGCCGTTTGGGTCATATCAGTATAAAGCGCATGAAGAAACTCCATGTTGATGGACTTTTGGAATCACTTGATTATGAATCACTTGCTGCTTGCGAACCATGCCTTATGGGCAAGATGACTAAAACTCTGTTCTCCGGAATAATGGAACGAGCTACTGACTTATTGGAAATAATACATACCGATGTATGCGGTCCAATGAGTATTGATGGTCGTGGTGGATATCATTATTTTCTTACCTTCACAAATGATTTGAGCAGATATGGTTATATCTACTTAATGAAGCATAAGTCTGAAACATTTGAAAAGTTCAAAGAATTTCAGAGTGAAGTGGAAAATCGTCGTAACAAGAAAATAAAGTTTCTACAATCTGATCGTGGAGGAGAATATTTGAGTTAGGAGTTTGGTTTTCATTTGAAACAACATGGGATAGTTTCACAATTAACGCCACCTGGAACACCATAGTGAAATGATGTGTCCGAACATCATAACCGTACTTTATTAGATATGGTGCAATCTATGATGTCTCTTACTGATTTACCACTATCGTTTTGGGGTTATGCTTTAGAGACGACTGCATTCACTTTAAATAGGGCACCATCAAAATCCGTTGAGATGACGCCTTATGAACTGTGCTTTGGCAAGAAACCAATGTTGTCATTTCTTAAAGTTTGGGGCTGCGATGCTTATGTGAAAAAGCTTCAACCTGATAAGCCCGAACCCAAATCGGAGACGTGCATCTTCATAGGATACCCAAAGGAAACTGTTGGGTACACCTTCTATCACAATGTAGTGACCAGACCTCAAAGAGTCTAGTCTCTGTGCATCAGTGTCATCCCTGGATCGGTAATGCTGACACGCATAGTACTTGAGGATTTATATCAGAGTTTCAATCACACACTTATTACATCGAATGTCTCAAAAGATAACTTATTACAATAATATGGCTTAAGGCTATCTAAAAACGATAACATCGGAAGGCTTGGAAGATAAAGTGAGTCCATCAACTCGAATGGCATAGCTGAGTGAACGACAACGACCTATGGCACCTTACTCGTCGTCTGAAAAGTCTGCAACATGAAACGTTGCAGCCCGAAACAGGTCAGCACATGGAATATGCTGGCAATGTAAAACACAAAATAACGAACAGAATGAATGCTATCACTACATGCATATATGGCTGGTGGAAAGCTCTATGGTTACGGTTTTGCATAAAGCGAATTTTTTCCTTCAACAAAGGAATAAATTTTATTTAACTATCATGGTGGTTGTTAAACATTGAGAAGGTTCCTCCAACTCAATCCCAATTAAGCATCATCATTAAACCCAACAAGTTAAATTTAGAGTGATGAGATCAACATGAAAATCCAAGAACCAGATACTCAAGATGTCCATAACCAGGGACACGTCTAACCATGATTAGTTTATACACTCTACAGAGGTTTGCGCACTTTTCCCCACAAGACTCGAACACATCCATGATCGGAGATTCGAGACACGGTCTTTCTGAAGCATTAACTCTCTACTCTAGGTAGACAGTACCACCTACAACCCACTACATCTGCTAGTCTACCTCTTCAAGAGCTTCACACAACTTACTCAACTATGCCAGAGCCCATATTGGCTTGTGGCTGCACACGGAAGTTTCTAGAATGAATAATCTTATGATACCTTTGAGCCTGGGTGGCGAACCGTAGGATGATCACACGGGTACTCCGGGATATCCTAGGACAACACTGGATTCTCTAGGTGCAATGAAAACCACTGGGTACTCTAGGGTGCCTCAACCAATCCACCCAGATGTGTATTTAGGTAGCCACCTTAAGTTAACCATTAATTAACAACACTCACATCTTTCATTGATACACTCACCCAATTCACGTCTACGCATAGCATAGCAATATAAGCATAACATAGATGTAACTCCCAAGGTTTGATAATAAAAGGCAATAGGTTCTACCTCATCATCTACTTCCCAAACCCACATGTTATCAGATCCTAACCATGCAATGTTTGAGGGTTGATCTAATGCAATAAAAACTGGGTAGTAAAGAGGTATGATCAAAGTGTTACTTGCCTTGCTGATGATCCGCAAAACCTAGGGACTCGTTCAACTGAAGACAATAAGCAATCAACTAGAAGCATGGGCAAAACTCAAATTAAAAGATCTAACCAGAAAGTTCAACTGAAGAACTCCGGTTTGCAAAAAGAATCAAATCAAACTGAGCAACGAAACTCAAACTACGAAAGAAACAAGATCCGTTTACTAATCTGGACGAAAGTCAAATTTTACAGTACCAAAATCGTGTTCAAGTTGATTAAATAGAAAGAGGGCTTCGAGACGAGGATCTAGGCGCTTGAATCACCTGATTCCGATAAACGAGTGAAAGATAAACTAAAACTAAGATCAGGGCAGAAATCGCGTTCCAAAATAATCGCAGAAAAACCCTGGAAAAAGAAAAACAGACGAACATGCTAACGAACGAATGTTCACTGTCTGCGCTAAATGGACGAACAACGTTCGTTAAAACGAACTTACGGACGAACGTTCGCTCTTTAGTTAAACCAAAAAAATGAACCGATTCTAAAAAAACAAATCTACGGTTTTCAAAGAAAACCGAACGGTTTTCTCAGATAAACCGGCGGCGACGGCGGCTATACCTCCGGCGAGATCGGCAACGGCGGGCGGCGGCTCCTCTAGCGGCGGGGGCGGTCGGCAGCGGCGGCGGCTCCTCCGGCGACGGTCGGCGGCGGCGGGCGAGGCGACGGGGGTGGCGGCGGCGGCGTCGCAGGGCGGCACGGCGTGGCGGCGGTGGCGGATCAGGCGGCAGTGCTGTGGTTCGGGCGGGGTGGTGGGACGGGCTGGCGGCGGGGTCGGGTCGCGGCATTTAAAGGGCCGGCCGGGTACAGTGTCATAGTCAGACACGACCCGGTAAGGCGGTTCACCTTTTTTTAAATAATCCTGGTGCAGAAAAACTATTAAAATAAATACTAAATGGACTCCAAAAATCCTGAAATAAATTTTCACGGTCCTCTAATAATACTGCGGAAAAAGTGAACATTTATTTGGGCCTCTAATGCAATTTTGAAAAACGCATTTTTTCCTAATTCAAATAAAATTGCAATAAAACTCCGAATAAAATTCTTATTTGATTTTAATATTTTTCCTCCAATATTCCTTTATTTTGGAGAAGTCATTTTATCACCTCTCTTTTATTTTCATAAAAGAAATGTTTGAAGAGAAAATAATTAAAACCAAATGATCCTCTTTTCAAAAATTTGAGAAAACTCAAATATGAAAATAACAAAATCCGCAACTCTCTCCGCGGGTCCTTGAGTTGCGTAGAATTTCTAGGATCAACCAAAATGCAAGTAAAATATGATATGCAATGATGATCCAATGTATAACATTCTAAATTGGAAATTTGGGATGTTACAAACCTACCCCCTTAAGATGAATCTCGCCCTCGAGATTCGGGTTGGCTAGAAAAGAGGTGCGGGTGGTCCTTCCATAGGTCTTCCTCTCGTTCCCAGGTGGTATCATCCTAGGTATGGTGGCTCCACTGAACTTTGCAGAACTTGATAACCTTGCTGCGTGTGACTCGCGCGGCTGGCAAACTCGAGAATCTTCACTAGTTTCTCCTCATAAGTCAAATTGCTATCCAATTGAATCGTTTCCGGTGGCACTGTATCTCTCACCGGAATATCGGCCATCTCTGCGTGGCACTTCTTCAACTGGGAAACGTGAAACACATCGTGGACTCCTGACAATCCTTCTGGTAATTTCAGCTTGTAGGAAACTTCTCCCATATGTTCCAAAACTTCGTATGGTCCCACAAAACATGGTGCTAACTTTCCCTTAACTCCAAAATGCTTAACTCCTCATAGTGGGGACACACGAAGATACACTCTGTCTCCGACTTCGTAAACCGTGTCATGCATTTAGAATCCGCATAACTCTTCTGCCTAGACTGGGCTACCTTGAGTCTATCACGAATCAACTTAACCTTCTCCTCAGACTTTTTAATCAAATCTGGTCCAAACAACTGACGGTCTCCAACTTCATCCCATAACAACGGGGTCCTACAAACTGGCTCGATAACTGGTGTACAAAGCTTCGAAAGGGGCCATTTTCAAACTGGCTCGATAACTGTTATTGTAAGAGAATTGTGCATATGGCAAATTGTCGTCCCAACTAGATCCATAATCTAGCGCACAAGCTCTCAACATGTCCTCCAGAATCTGATTGACTCTCTCGGTCTGTCCATCTGTCTGTGGATGAAAGGTTGTATTGAACTCTAGCCTGGTACCCAAAGTCTCATGCAACCCGTTCCAGAACTTTGAGGTAAACTGGGTTCCTCTATCTGATACAATGGTCCTCGGAACTCCATGCAGACATACGATCCTGGTCATGTATATCTTTGCCAACTTAGCACTGGTGTAAGTGGTCTTCAGTGGGATGAAATGAGCTACCTTCGTCAACCGATCGACTACAACCCATATCGAGTCATAGCCAGAACGAGTCCTGGGCAATCCCGTGATAAAATCCATGCCTAGCTTGTCCCACTTCTATTCGGGTATCGGCAATGGTTGTAGCAAACCTGCTGGATTCTGATGCTCTGCCTTCACTCTCCGACATACATCACATACTGTTACATACTCCGCAATATCCTTCTTCATTCCAGTCCATCGGAAACTATCCTTCAATTCCAGATACACCTTGGTATCTCCTGGGTGAATCGAATACGGCGAATCATGGGCCTCTTGCACAATCAACTTCCTGATCTCTGGGTCATTAGGAACATATACGCGGTCTTCAAACCTTAAGGTATCGTGCTCATCCTCATGAAGTCCTTTAGCCTTTCCTTTGCTCATCCTTTCCTTTATCTCGGCAATCTCCTTATCAGTCTTGTAAGCTTCACTGATCTTATCCATCAAGGTAGAGTGAATTTCCAATGCTGCTACATAGCCTTTCGGATCTATTTCCAAACATAGCTCGCGAAGATCCTCTGCTAACTCCTTGGGTAATCCGCCGGTCATAAGAGTGTTGACATGACTCTTGCGACTCAATGCATCGGCTACTACATTAGCCTTTCCAGGATGATAATGCAACTTCATATCATAATCCTTGCTGAGCTCCAACCATCTCCTCTACCTGAGAGTCAACTCCTTTTGCGTGAAGATATACTTCAAACTCTTGTGATCCGTGTACACCTCACAATGGTTTCCGATGACAAAATGTCTCCATGTCTTCAATGCAGACACTACGGCTGCTAGCTCCAAATCGCTTGTAGCATAATTTAACTCATGGGCTTTAAGCTGTTGTGAGGCATATGAAACAACTCTTCCCTCCTGCATGAGCACTGCTCCAAGTCCTCGACGTGAAGCGTCGCAGTACACTTGATAATCCTTCCGTTGATCTGGAAGAATCAACACTGGAGCTGTAACAAAATGTTTCTTCAACTCCTGAAAACTGGTTCCGCACTCCTCAGTCCATTTGAACTTGGCGTCCTTCTTCAACAACTCCGTCATGGGTTTTGCATTCTTAGAGAAATTTTCAATGAACCTTTTGTATCCTGCAAGTCCAAGAAAACTCCGTATCTCTCCAACTAACGTGGGTGCTTCCCATTTAGTCACAGTGACAACCTTGGTGGGGTCTACTGCTATTCCTTCTCCGGATATAACATGTCTGAGGAACCCAACTTCCTTCAACCAAAACTCACACTTGCTGAACTTGGCATATAATTGATGTTCTCTGAGCTTTCCAAGTACCAAACACAAATGCTCCTTATGCTCCTCTTCATTCTTCAAGTAAACCACAATATCATCAATGAACACTACGATGAACTTATCCAAAAACTCCATAAACACCTGGTTCATCATGTTCATGAAATAGGCACGCGCGTTAGTCAAACCAAATGACCTAACGGTATACTCATATAGCCCATACCTTGTGGTAAAAGATGTCTTAGGTATATCCTGCTCTCGAATCTTCAACTGGTGGTATCCTGATCGCAGATCGATCTTGGAAAATACTTTAGCTCCTTGCAACTGGTCAAATAAATCATTGACCATCGGCAGTGGATACTTGTTCTTGATTGTCACTTCATTCAATCCATGATAATCAACAACCATACTCAACAATCTGTCCTTCTTCTCCACTAGAAGTACTGGTGATCCCCAAGGTGACGAACTTGGGTGAATATAGCCTTTATCCAGTAACTCCTTAATCTGCTTCTTAATTTCCTCCAAATCCTTTGTGGGCATCCGATACGGTCTCTTAGATATTGGCACTGTGCCTTGCAAAAGCTCAATCAAAAATTCAATGTCTCCATTCGGTGGCATGCCTGGCAACTCCTCTGGAAATACATCAGGGAAATCCTTTACCACTGGTACTTCCTCCTGTACAACTCCTGATAAGGAATTCACTTGAGTCCTCTTCGGCACATGTCGGGATACATACTTAATCCTTCTTCCTTCGGGGGTGGTGAGCAAAATCGACTTACTGGCGCAGTCAATGTTCCCTCCATACTTCGATAACCAATCCATGCCTAATATTACATCCAGTCCTTGTGACTCCAATACTATTAGGTCTGAGGGAAACACGTAGTTACCAATCCTTAATGGTAACCGATCACACCATAGGCTAGCCATATACTCTGCTCCTAGCGAGGTTACCAACATGGGTGACATAAGGGCTTGGGTTGGCAGGTTATACTTATCCACAAATCCCCTTTATATGTATGAATGCGATGCACCAGTATCAAAAATAACGACTACAGTAAATGACTTAACCAAAAACTTACCTATAACTACATCGGGTTGCGCTTCACCCTCCTCCACGTTAACGTGGTTCACTTGTCCCCTATTGAAAGGGTTGGGCTTCTTACCAGAGCTTCCAGTGCCATTTCCATTCATTGGTTTTGAACACTCCGTGGCGTAATGTCCATTCTTCCCGCACTTGAAACAAGTAATGTGACTTAGATCCTTCTTGGCGGGCATTGCTGGGTTGGAACGGTTCTGGTCATTGCTTCCTCCATTCCCATTCCCATTCTTGGGGCCACTATGGTTATGCGAACTTCCTCCATTGGCATTATGGCCTCCATAGTTATGATGAATGTGTCCTCCCGAGTTCGGGGTAAAACGAGGCCTCTGCTGAGATCCTGAATTGTACTTCCCTTGTCCATACTTCCTCTTGCGGTTGTCAATCTGCAGCTGCTTCCCTTCAATCATAAGAGCTCTATCTACCAACTCCTGGTAGTTGTTGAAAGTTGCCACCATCAACTGCATGCTTAGCTCATCATTCAGTCCTTCCAGAAACTTCTACTGCTTAGCGGCATCTCTACTGATGTCATCTGGGGCATAACGTGCTAGCTTACTAAAATCATCCACATACTGGCCCACTGTGCGTCCTCCTTGGCGCAAGTTGCGAAACTCGCGCTTCTTCATGGCCATAGCTCCCGCTGAAACATGGGCAGTGCAGAAAGCCAGCTAGAACTGGTCCCATGTGACAGTGTCGATGGGGTAAGTGGCTGTGAAATTCTCCCACCATGATGCTGCGGGTCTATCAAGCTGATGTGCGGCAAAACACACTCTCTCTGCATCTGTGCATCATGCAGTGGTCAGCTTCCTCCCAATCTTGCGGAGCCAATCATCTGCAACAATCGGCTCAGTGCTACTAGAGAACACCGGCGGATTCAACCTCAGAAAATGGGCTAAGTGATCAACAGGTGGGGGCGTAGGTTGTTGTTGTTGTTGTTGTTGTTGTTCCCCTGGTTCTAATTCTGGACTAGTAGCTGCATCATGGTATTTTGTTGCTGGATCAACTGAGTGACCTCCGGCGGGAAAGCAAATCCATTGTCACGTATCGGAGGCATCTGATGGGTTTAGAAAAGACGAGAAAATAGAATAGAATGAGGTCTAAAGGGAAAACACTACCCATATGCACATGAGACAAACACAATCATATCACTTCAATCAATTCAAACAAGGGCATACAATCGGTCTAACTATCGTTACAAAAGTGCTCGGACTATACTATATACATGGGGGAATACTACTACTGGTATGGTGGTCGACTAGAAGTTTTTAATCAGTGGAAGACTCCATGATATCTGCTCCGGCCTCATAAACATAGTCATCATCACTATCGTTGGGGTCTGAGTCGGTGTCGTCGATGATGATGTAGTCCTCAGAGCGAATGTCCTTGGAATCATCATCATTTCCTCCTGGCGCGGGGTCTCCCAAGAATACTCCTAGCTTCCTTGTTAGGTCGTCATTCTTCTCCACGAGTATCGTCATTTCCTCCTCATATCTATCGCGTGTAGACTTGAGTTCTTCCTCCAGTTCCGTCATCCTGATCATTGCCTTCTTCAGATCTATCATGCCTGCGCACATCTGGTTCTCCTGGCGAGGAATGTGCTGGTTTAACTCCTAGATGAAAGCTGCAATGGATCTATCCCTCCTGGTGTTGATCATCTCCCATTGCTCATCTCGGCGCCCACAAATCTGGTAGATAGTGTCCTTAAGATCCTTGTGGTAAACTTATCCAATGCGTCCCATGGTGATGTGGGCTGCCATGCTCTTTCCTAGACTCCAGGTTGGTGCATCTAGTAACTTCCTTCAGGTGTCGTCCAAAACAAGTGTCTTCATCTGGTTGTGTGAACTTGTTCCTTGCATCCGCCATCCTATAGAGTAGAAAAGGAGAGAAGTCAGAAATGAGAAGAGAGTAGTGGTCTAGGGTTTTAGCTTACTGGTCGTGTCCTACAGTCAGCGTGTGCTCTGATACGATCTTGTAGCGACCAAACCTCTAAGAGTCTAGTCTCTGTGCATTAGTGTCATCCCTGGATCAGTAATGCTAACACACACAGTACTTGAGGATTTATAACAGAGTTTCAGTCACACACTTATTACATCGAATGTCTCAAAAGAGAACTTATTACAATAATATGGCTTAAGGCCATCTAAAAATGATAACAGCGGAAGGCTTGGAAGATAAATTGAGTCCATCAACTCCAACAGCATAGCTGAGTGAACGACAACGACCTATGGCACCTTACTCGTCGTTTGAAAAGTCTGCAACATGAAATGTTACAGCCCGAAACGGGTCAGCACATGGAATATGCTGGCAATGTAACACATAGAGTAATGAACAGAATGAATGCTATCACTACATGCATATATGGCTGGTGGAAAGCTCTATGGTTATAGTTTTGCATAAAGCCAGTTTTTCCCTACAACAACAGAATAAAGTTTATTTAACTATCATGGTGGTTGCTAAACATTGAGAAGGTTCCTCCAACTCAATACCAATTAAGCATCATCATTAATCCCAAAAAGTTAAATTTAGAGTGATGAGATCAACATGAAAATCTAAGAACCAGATACTCAAGATGTCCATAACCGGGGACACGGCTAACCATGATTAGTTTATACACTTTGCAGAGTTTTGCGCACTTTTCCCCACAAGACTCGAACACATCCATGATCGGAGATTCGAGACATAGTCTTTCTGAAGCATTAACTCTCTACTCTAGGTAGACAGTACCACCTACAACCCACTACATCTGCTAGTCTACCTCTTTAAGAGCTTCATGCAACTTTCTCAACTATGCCAGAGCCCATATTGGCTTGTGGCTACACACAGAAGTTTCTAGCATGAATAATCTTATGATCCCTTTGAGCCTGGGTGGCGAAACGTAGGATGATGACACGGGTACTCAAGGATATCCTAGGACAACACTGGATTCTCCAGGTGCCCTCACAACCACTTGGTACTCTAGGGTGCCTCAACCAATCCACCTAGATGTGTATTTAAGTAGCCACCTTAAGTTAACCATTAATTAACAATACTCATATCACTCACCCAATCCGCGTCTACGCATAGCATTATAAGCATAACGTAGATGTAACTCCCAAGGTTTGATAATAAGAGGCAATAGGTTCTACCTCATCATCTACTTCCCAACCCCACATGTTATCAGATCCTAACCATGCAATGTTTGAGGGTTGATCTAATGCAATAAAAACTGGGTAGTATAGATGTATAATCAAAGTGTTACTTGCCTTGCTGATGGTCCGCAAAACCTAGGGACTCATAGTAGCACGCTTCGCACTTCGGGTGTTCTATCGTAAACAAACAAAGCATACAATAAGCACTCAACTAGAAGCACGGGTAAACCTCACATTAAAAGATCTAACCAGAAAGTTCAATTGAAGAACTCCGGTTTGCAAAAAGAATCAAATCAAACTGAGCAACGAAACTCACACTACGAAAGAAACAAGATCCATTTACTAATCTGGACTAAAGTCAAATTTTACAGTACCAAAATATTGTTCAAGTTGATTAAACAGAAAGAAGGCTTCAACACGCGGATCTAGGCGCTTGAGTCACCTGATTCCGATGAACGAGCAAAAAGATAAACTAAAACTAAGATCAGGGCAGAAATCACGATCGAAAATAATCACAGACCCTGGAAAAAGAAAAATAGATGAACAGGCTAACGAATGAACATTCGTTGTCTGTGCTAAACGAACGAACAACGTTCGTTAAAACGAACGTATGGACGAACATCCGCTATTTAGTTAAACCGGAAAAAACGAACCAATTCTAAAAAAATGAATCTAGGGTTTTCAAAGAAAACCGAACAGTTTTCTTGGATAAACCGGCGGGGGCGGCGGCGGGTGGCGGCTCCTCCGGCAGCGGCGGCGGTCGGCAACGGCGGTGACTCCTCCGGCAATGGTCGGCGACGGCGGGCGATGCGATGTGGTGGCGGCGGCATCGCGGTGGCAGCACGGAACGGCGGCGGCGGCGGCGGCGCTAGGGTTCGGGCAGGGTGGCGGGACGGGCTGGCGGCGGGGTCGGGCCGCGGCCTTTAAAGGGCTGGCCGGGTACAGTGTCCTAGTCGGACACGGCCCGGTAAGGCGGTTCACCTTTTTTTTAAATAATCCCAGTGCAGAAAAACTATTAAAAGAAATACTAAACGGACTCCAAAAATCCTGAAATAAATTTTCACGGTCCTCTAATAATATTGCGGACAAAGTGAACATTATTTGGACTCTAGTGCAATTTTGAAAAACGCATTTTTTCCTAATTCAAATAAAATTGCAATAAAACTCTGAATAAAATTCTTATTTGATTTTAATATATTTCCTCCAATATTTATTTATTTTGGAGAAGTCATTTTATCCGCTCTCTTTTATTTTCATAATAGAAATATTTGAAGAGAAAATAATTAAAACCAAATGATCCTCTTTTAAAAAAATTGAGAAAACTCAAATATGAAAATAATGAAATCCCCAACTCTCTCCGCGGGTCCTTGAGTTGCTTAGAATTTCTAGGATCAACCAAAATGCAAATAAAATATGATATGCAATGATGATCTAATGTATAACATTCCAAATTGGAAATTTGGGATGTTACACATAGATCCGAAGGCAAAATCTTTGTTGCTAAGAATGGATCCTTTCTAGAGAAGGAGTTTCTCTCGAAAGAAGTGAGTGGGAGGAAAGTAGAACTTGATGAGGTAACTATACTTTCTCCCTTATTGGAAAGTAGTTCATCGCAGGAAATAGTTTATGTGATTCCTACACCAATTAGTGAGGAAGCTAATGATGATAATCATGAAGCTTCAGATCAAGTTACTACCGAATCTCGTAGGTCTTCTAGAGTAAGATCCGCACCAGAGTGGTATGGTAATCCTATTCTGGAAGTCATGCTACTAGACCATGATGAACCTACGAACTATGAGGAAGCGATGATGAGCCCATATTCCATGAAATGGCTTGAGGACATGAAATCCGAGATGGGATCCATGTACGAGAACAAAGTGTGGACTTTGGTGGACTTTCCCGATGATCGACAAGCCATAGAAAATAAATGGATCTTTAAGAAGAAGACCGATGCAGATGGTAATGTTACTGTTTACAAAGCTCAACTTGTTGCAAAAGGTTTTTGACAAGTTCAAGGAGTTGACTATGATGAGACTTTCTCACCTGTAGCAATGCTTAAGTCTGTCCGAATCATGTTAGCAATAGCTGCATTTTATGATTATGAAATTGGGCAAATGGATGTAAAAACTACATTCCTGAATGGATTTCTAGAAGAAGAGTTGTATATGATGCAACCAGAAGGTTTTGTCGATCCAAAGGGTGCTAACAAAGTGTGCAAGCTCCAGCGATCCATTTATGGACTAGTGTAAGCCTCTCGGAGTTGGAATAAATGTTTTGATAGTATGATCAAAGCATACAGTTTTATACAGACTTTTGAAGAAGCCTGTATTTACAAGAAATTGAGTGGGAGCTCTGTAGCATTTCTGATTTTATATGTAGATGACATATTGTTGATTGGAAATAATATAGAATTTCTGGATAGCATAAAGGGATACATGAATAAGAGTTTTTCTATGAAAGACCTTAGAGAAGCTCCTTACATATTGGGCATCAAGATCTATAGAGATAGATCAAGACGCTTAATTGGACTTTGACAAAGCACATACCTTGATAAAGTTTTGAAGAAGTTCAAAATGGATCAGTCAAAGAAAGGGTTCTTGCCTATGTTACAAGGTGTGAAGTTGAGTCAGGCTCAAAGCCAGACCACCACAGAAGATAGAGAGAAAATTAAAGTCATTCCCTATGCTTCAGCCATAGGTTCAATCATGTATGCAATGATGTGTATCAAACCTGATATATGTCTTGTCATAAGCATAGCAGGGAGGTACCAAAGTAATCCCGGAGTGGAGCACTAGACAACGATCAAGAACATCCTGAAATACCTGAAATGGACTAAGGACATGTTTCTCATTTATGGAGGTGAAAAAGAGCGCGTCATAAATGGTTACATTGATGCAAGCTTTGACATAGATCCGGATGACTCTAAGTCGCAAACTGGATACGTATTTTTATTGAATGGAGGAGCTATCAGTTGGTGCAGTTCCAAGCAGAGCATCATGGCGGAATCTACGTGTGAAGCGGAGTACATTGCTGCTTCAGAAGCAGCAAATGAAGTAGTTCATATCCGATCTAGGTGTCATACCTAGTGCATCGGGTCCAATAAAAATCTTTTGTGACAATACCGGTGCAACTGCCTTGGCAAAGGAATCCAGATTTCACAAGAGAACCAAGCACATTAGGAGACGCTTCAATTCCATCTGTCATCAAGTGTCGGAAGGGGGCATAGAGATTTGCAAGATACACATGGATCTGAATGTTGCAGACTCGTTGACTAAGCCTTTCTCACGAGCAAAACATGAGCAGCACCAAAGCTCCATGGGTGTTAGAAGCATTACTATGTAATCTAGATTATTGACTGTAGTGCAAGTGCAAGACTGAAGGAAATATGCCCTAGAGGCAATAATAAAGTTATTATTTATTTCCTTAATTCATGATAAATGTTCATTTCATGCTAGAATTGTATTAACCGGAAACTTAGTCCCTAGTATGCCTCTACTTGACTAGCCCGTTAATCAAAGATGGTTAAGTTTCCTAACCATAGACATGTGTTGTCATTTGATGATCGGGATCACATCATTAGGAGAATGATGTGATGGATATGACCCATCCGTTAGCTTAGCATTATGATCGTATGTTAGTTTCATTGCTACTGCTTTCTTCATGACTTATACAAGTTCCTCAGACTATGAAATTATGCAACTCCCGAATACTGGAGTGTCGGTGCGAGGACGACACCTATGGGATCACAAGAATCCCTACTACGGTTGCGGGGCGCGGGGTCGTGAGAAGGGTGGATCAAACAGATAGCGCACGGGTTCTTTATCCAGGTTCGGGCCGCGAGGATGCGTAAAACCCTACTCCTGCTTTGGTGGTTTGTTTATCTATGTTCTTAGGCTAGAAATGGGGCGTGAGGAGCTCCAAAAAGCCGAATCCTCCTCCTGGTCGCCTTGGGCCTCCTTTTATAGGAAAAGGGGTCACCACAGTGGCACACAGGAGGTGGAAAGGGTACAGTGATACGAGTTTATCCCTTGTATTACATGACAAGGCGCATTTAATGCGTCTTTCTTAGGTGTCCTCGCTTTATCGGGGACGGGGGAGAGCCCAGTCTCGTCCGTCACCGCTCCCTTCCGTGTCGACACGCGCCCTGGCCAGCGGTGCCCGTGGTGCCATGTAGGCAGGCAGGCAGCTGAGCTAGCGCAGTGGTGGGTCTCCACGAAGATCCTCTTGCCGCCACGCAGGTGCCTGCCCAACTGGTTGGGTTGGCAGCTGCATGCGAACGGTGGTGGAGGTTTGGATTGGCGTGCGCCTGATGGTGGCCCTATGGGTGTCCTTGGCAAGGGCCTTGCCGTAGCCCCGGTAAGAGTCTTGCCGGGGCCCCGGCAAGGGTCTTGTCGTGGCACCCGCTATCATCGCCGGCAAGGCTCTTGCCGGGGGCCATGTGGTCCTCCTTGGCTGGGATCCCGCCAAGGGTCGTCATCTTCTATAGTGTGTATCTGATCTTGAATGTCTTCACAAAGATCTGCATGCCACCATGGGGATGTTTCCTGAATCCTTGCCCCATGGGGGCAGTGGACTCAAGGGCGATTCGCTCTGTAGGTGTGGGGCGAGCTGTCACGTCAGGGGTCTTGCCGGGTTTGCTAAAACCGCCCCCCCCCCCCGGCGAGGATCTTGCCGGGGGAGTCCGCTCCGCCCCCTTTGCTATTTGTGGTCTTGGTCTTGGCGTCGTTCTGCTTCTTTCGAGCTTCGGCCTTACCTTGGCTCACCTCCCTCGCCTTGCTCGGTGTGGTGGTGTCCGTGGCTCAGACTGCCCGTGCACAGTTATAGGGGTACAAAAAGTGCACCCCTCTGTTTGTACATCGAGAGGAGCCCCTGGGCCTGGGCCACACGTAAGCGCAATCGCGTCGTTGGGCTAGGCCCAAAAAAACGGTGCGCGGGCAGGCGGGGTGGTTTTTACTGCGGTAAGTTTCTTCGCGTGCTGCACTTCCCACGCCTCCCGCGCGCGTGGCTTGGCGTGGGGAGGCGTGCGTGACGTGGGCGGCATGCATGGAGCTGAGCTCTGCGCGCATGCGTCATGTCGCGGTTAATGTGAAAGGAGGCGGCCCGCGTTTTCCCCCATAAGAAGGAATAACTGTGGGCGCGCTGCTCACTTACTCCTCTTCTCTCGTACCTTTTCCAATCTCAGAGCCGCCATTTCCTCTCTTCCTTCCCTCCTAAGCTTTCGCTGCTGCCTGCCTTTGCTGTTTCGCCACCCCTCTTCCTCGATCCTCTAGGCTTCTCGGCCGCCATGGTGCCCAAATCCGCCAAGGGCAAGGGGGTGGCTAAGTGCTCCGGGACCATGGAGCCGTCGGAGAGTGCGCTGTCAAGGGACCGGACGAAGTCCGCCTTCTTCCTCCCCTCGTCGATTGGTGTTCATGAGCTCCGGGCCTCCTTCAAGCCCTTATGTGGAGTGAAGACGGGGGGAGAGAGTTCGGGGCATTCGGCGACGCGCGTCATTCCTGCCGCTTGCGCCGATCCTGCTCCAAATCGGTATCCCTTTTTTGTTGATTATCTTTCTTGCGGGTTATGCCCCCCTTTTTCTAATTTTTTCTGCGACATCATGCACACTTCGGCTTTCGTCTCTTGGATTTCACTCCGAATGCGGTGGCGTGCCTGGCTCTCTTCGTGCATCTTTGCGAAGGCTTTGCCGGAGTGCAGCCCAATATGGCACTCTTCCGCCATTATTTCTCCCCTCGAATCCAGCCCGGAGGCGCCGTCTCCGGATGCATCGCCTGGATCCCAAGATCCAAGGGGGCGTACCCGGACAGAGCCATGAAGGAGAGGTGGGATGAATGGCGTGGCCGGTGGTGCTGGATTGAAGACAAAGACCCGCCGAAATTCTGCAAGGTCCGTCGAGTGCCGCCGGTCCGCGGTAGCGATTGGGGTGATGTTGACGCTGCTAACGAGAGGCTGACTGTCGCCACCACCAGGATCCTCCAGCTGACCTGAGCTGGGCTCACCCTAGAGATGATCGGGGCGGACTTCATCCGCCACCGGATCGCCCATTGCATAATAAGGGGAGGCTAGCCTGGCTTTTTACGAACCCGGCTGATATTATGCGGTTCCGCCCTGGCCTCGATCACAACTTCACGGTGATGGCGCATGTCCACTTCTGTCAGCGGCTCTTCCAGCTTGGCGTGGGTTGTGACGGCGAGGTTGAACGGACCGGCAAGGCCACGAGGGCTGCCGCGAAGGTCAGCAAGGCCGTCAAGGGGTCATTCTTCCAGTTGCCCGCGGGTGTGGTCCCATTGTGCAATGACTCACGCCGGTCCGAGATCATTGCTATGATGCCGGACTGCAATGCACACGGCCCTGTCCCGAGCTAGAAGGAGCCGACGGACACAGACGTGCATCAATTCTTCGACTCCTTGAGCGAGGTATACGTCAATGCTGACGCCGAGCGGCGGCTCATCATGGACACCACCCAGGCGGAGCTGGATTACATCGCCACTAGGGCGAGGGAGGCAAGCTTGCCACGGAGGCCAGCAGCGCCGGGGTCATGGAAGACAAGGCCGCGACGGCTGCGGAGGAGGAGCAGTTCACCCTGTGGGCGGTGGCCACCGGGGAGGTCAGCAGCGTGATGCTAGAGCTCCGCTCGTCGAGGACGCGGCCGATGAGTCGTCGTCGGAGGAGGACATGGCGGCGGGCCCGACGCCAACCAGGGGAGGAGGGCGAGTCCTGCGGCGAGCTGGCTCCGGCGAGCCGGTCCGGCCCGGCAGCGCTACGCGGCCTCAACTGACCCTGGAGGGGCCCGGGCGCCACACGAGGGCCACGGCAGCGAAGGGGCTGACAAAGGCCGCTAAGAAGAAGAAGGCGATGACCCCTTCCTCACCCGGGCGTGCACAAACCCCGTCGCCTTCTTCGCCTCCCCCGGCAGGCGTCGACTCGGATGATGATGTGGAGCTCTCTTTTGATCTCGGGCCTCTCAGCCCGAAGAGGAAAAGGAAACTGGTGGGAGAGGAGGAGACGGATGACGAGTAAGTACTCCTTTCCTTACTGTCATTTCCACCTCCCCGAATCAAGTCGCTTGTCTTGATTCATTTTTGCTTTTGCAGGAAGACAGAGACATTGGCCCAGAGGGCGAAGAGGGCGAGGACCTTGGCGAGCAGTCAGTCCCCAACTGGAGCTTCAGGGGCACCACTGGTGGTGCTGAGCAGCCCGGACAACAGCCCCCGGCGCAGCCCCCAGCGTGAGTTCGTCACCCTCTTCTTACACGACATGTGGTAGGTGCTCGATGCTATGATGCTGACCTTGCCGGGTTCCCAGGAGGGGAGCGGCAGCAGGAGGAGCCACAGAGGGCTACTCCCAACACAACACCCCCATCGACTATACCGCCGCGGGAGGCGTCCCCAGCAAGGGCACCAGACGCGGAGCCCACACCCATGGAGGAAGAGGGTAACTTGGGCGCTGGTGGTTCTGCCACTGCGCCAGATGCTGGCGGAGAGGGGACTTCTGCTCCACAGCCTGGTACTTGTGAGTCGTCTGTCCTTCGTCTCTGTTTCTCCTTTATCCTTTTCTTGGCTTCATCGCTCCCATTGCTGCCCAAGCCCTCCTTCAACAGCCTTGGAGGACGTGGACACTGTCGTTGGAGACATTGCTGAGGAGGCCGTGGCGGAGGCCAGCAGGATTGCCGCCGAGGAGGCCGCCAAAGACGCTGATGTGGCCGCCGCTAACGAAGCCGCCAAGGGTGCCGCCGAGGACGCTGCTGCGGGGACCACCAAGGCGTCCGGCGAGGCTTCTGCCGTTGGCGCCAGTAGTGGGCCTGCCGGCGTGGCCAGCATGGCTTCCGCCGAGGAGGAGGTGGTGGGTGACCAGCCTCCCTCCTCCTCAACCTCGGGCCCCGGCAGATATCTGAAGGTGGGCGATGATCTTTTCGTCCATCTTCTGGGGGTTTCAAGCCGAGTGCCCGCCGAAGGGGAAGCCTTTGACGGCGAGGTGCTTGCCTCCCCCGGGCTTGAGGTGGTTGATGAGCCGGGCGTTGGCGGCGACGGTTCTCCAGAAGAGCAGCTTTTCCGCGCCATGGGGTCTGACTTCCGGAAGCTCCAAGTGCTCTACCGTGCCCGCCTGGACAAGGTCAAGTCCAGGATGGCAGCGGTGGACAACGCGGAGGTTGAATTCAAGGTGCGCGTCGCCGAGACGCAGACCTGGTTGCACCAGACTCGCGAGGAGCAGAGGGCCCTTCAGGAGGAATTGGCCAAGCGCGATGTGGAGCTCACCATGAAAATGGCCGACATCGAGAAGGCCCGAGAAGAGGCGGCGAACCTGACTACCGCGGCCGAAGCCACCCGGAACCAGCACCAGGCCGCCTTGGATTCCCAGGAAGAGGACCTTTCCGCGCGTGAAGCGAAGCTTACCACAACGCTCCGCGGCAAGGATGAGGAGCTCGAGGCCCTTGTCGTGCGACGGACCCACGAGCTGGAGCAGAGGCACAAGGAGGCACTCGATGCCCAAGCTCTGGCTCACGCCGTCAAGGTGAAGGAGCTAGAGGCAGGGTGGGATGAACTGAAGGAGCAGACCCTCAAGCTGTCCGGCGAGAAGAACACGCTCAATCGCGCCTTGGTGGAGGTGCAAGGGGCAGTCATTAGTAGGACTGGGGAGTTCCCCGACGCGCAGAACTCCATCAGAGACCTCAAGCTAAAGCTGGAGGGTCTCGAGAAGATGCTGTCGGCGAGCAGGGCTCGGGAGGAGACCTTGACCAGGAGCCTTGAGGAGGAGAAGCAGCTGCGGGCAAACGAGGCCGCTTCCCACCAGGAATATGTGGTCGGCGAGAATAGGTGGATCAGTCATCTGGAGGTCGTCGCCGGCAGGGTCACCTTGCAATTGGCTACCATGGGGATGCCAAATGTGAGGTACGCCCCCGAGCGCAGCGGGACCGTCAACGCCAAGCTGACCCAGTTCTTCGAGGGCATCCTCGGAGCCTTGGCCCATCTTCATTCCAACAGGACGGCCACGCTGGCCGAGGAGGCCCGGCGGCTTTGCCGGAGGGTAGTGACCAAGGTCCTCACCGAGGTGGCGCACTGGAATCCCGACCTTGACTTCGCGGCCTCGATGAAGAGCTTGCCGGATGGTGTTGACCTCACGGTGCTCAAGGAGTGCATCAAGCCCATCACCAACGGCATCGACGAAATCAAGAGGGTGGAAGGCCATTACCGGGATTAGGCACCCCGTTCCTCTTCGCCGCTGCGGGTTCCCGACCAAGACAAATTTTATCTTTAGTTAGAACCGCAGCTATGACGTGATGTAACATAACTTGGAAGTACTCTTAATTTCATGCATCTTATTTCCCCGTTCAATTCCTCTTTGTACGCGTCCCCCCATGTGGATCGGGTAGGCTTGCCGGCGTGGAAGCCCCCGGCGGTGTTTTGGGGACGGATCCCCATGGCCTGCTGGGTACGCGTGCTTCCGGACGAGCCACCTTTCTGTTCCAAACACGGACGCTCAAACTATCAAGCTTGACTCGAGTCAGAATAGAGGGCGTTTTCTATCGCGGAAGGTTACTCTGCCATTCTTGACGCAGCCGCTTGAGCTGTTGAGTGGACTCGAAACAGGGCAAGGGCGTTGCCGATCGTGGGAGAGCCCCCTGGCGAGCAGTTTTCTCATACAAAGGCGTGACATCTCCGGGAGGGAATAACCTCAAATAAGAAGGGTAGCGCAAATAAGGGTTCAGAGCGACTTAGCTTCTGTTGGCGATCGCTCGAGTGTCGATCTTCTGGCCTCCTTTTTTCTTCAAGGGTCACGAAGATGAAGGAGCGCCGGGCTAACTGCCAAAGACGATTCTCAAACCTGCGCGCCCCTACCTGGCGCGCCAAAGATGTCGGTGCGAGGACGACACCTATGGGATCACAAGAATCCCTACTACGGTTGCGGGGCGCGGCGTCGTGAGAAGGGCGGATCAAACAGATAACACACGGGTTCTTTATCCAGGTTCGGGCCGCGAGGATGCGTAAAACCCTACTCCTGCTTTGGTGGTTTGTTTATTTGTGTTCTTGGGCTAGCAATGGGGCATGAGGAGCTCCAAAAAGCCGAATCCTCCTCCTGGTCGCCTTGGGCCTCCTTTTATAGGAAAAGGGGTCGCCACAGTGGCACACAGGAGGTGGAAAGGGTACAATGATATGAGTTTATCCCTTGTATTACATGACAAGGCGCATTTAATGCGTCTTGCTTAGGTGTCCTCGCTTTATCGGGTATGGGGGAGAGCCCAGTCTCGTCCGTCGCCGCTCCCTTCCGTGTCGACACGCGCCCTGGTCAGCGGTGCCCGTGGTGCCATGTAGGCAGGCAGGCAGCTGAGGTGGCGCAGTGGTGGGTCTCCACGAAGATCCGCTTGCCGCCACGCAGGTGCCTGCCCAACTGGTTGGGTCGGCAGCAGCATGCGAACGGTGGTGGAGGTTTGGATTGGCATGGGCCTGATGGTGGCCCTATGGTTGTCCTTGGCAAGGGCCTTTCCGTAGCCCCGGCAAGGGTCTTGTCATGGCGCCCGCTATCATCCCCGGCAAGGCTCTTGCCGGGGGCCTTGTGGTCCTCCTTGGCTGGGATGCCGCCCAGGGTCGTCATCTTCTATAGTGTGTATCTGATCTTGAATGTCTTCACAAAGATCTACATGCCACCACGGGGATGTTTCCTGAATCCTTGCCCCATGGGGGCAGTGGACTCAAGGGTGATTCGCTCCGTAGGTGTGGGGCGAGCTGTCACGTCAGGGGTCTTGTCGGCTTTGCTAAAACTGCCCCCCGGCAAGGATCTTGCCGGGGGAGTCCGCTCCGTCCCCTTTGGTCTTTGTGGTCTTGGTCTTCGTTCTGCTTCTTTCGAGCTTCGGCCTTACCTTGGCTCACCTCCCTTGCCTTGCTCGGTGTGGTGGTGTCCGTGGCTCAGGCTGCCCGTGCACAGTTATAGGGGTACAAAAAGTGCACCCCTCTTTTTGTACACCGACACGGAGGAACACTTTGTGTGCTACCAAACGTCACAGCATAAAAGGGTGATTATAAAGGTGCTCTACAGGTGTCTCCGAAGGTGTCTGTTGGGTTGGCATAGATCGAGATTAGGATTTTTCACTCTGTGTTTCATAGAGGTATCTCTGGGCCCTCTCGGTAATACTCATCACTATAAGCCTTGCAGCATTGTGACAAATGAGTTAGTTGCGGGATGAAGTATTACGGAACGAGTAAAGAGACTTTCCAGTAACGAGATTGAACTAGGTATTGAGATAGCGACGATTGAATCTCGGGCAAGTAACATACCGATGACAAAGGGAACAATGTATGTTCTTATGTGGTTTGATCGATAAAGAACTTCGTAGAATATGTAGGAACCAGTATGAGAATCTAGGTTCCGCTATTGGTTATTGACCGGAGACGTGTTTCGGTCATGTCTACATAGTTCTCGAACCTGTAGGGTCCGCACGCTTAAAGTTCGGTGACGATCGGTATTATGAGTTTATGTGTTTTGATGTACCGAAGATAGTTCGAAATCCCGGATATGATCACGTACATGACGAGGAGTCTTCAAATGGGTGAGACATAAAGATTGATATATTGGACGGCTATATTCGGACACCGGAAATGTTCCGGGTGATTTCGGAGAAAACCGGAGTGCCGAAGGGTTACCGGACCCCCCATAGTGGAGAGAGAGAAGGCCGGCTAGGGCAGGCCGTGCGCCCCTCCCCCTCTAGTCCGAATTGGACTAGGGAAGGGGGGCGGCGCTCCCCTTTCCTTCTTGCTCTCCTCCTTCCTTTCCCCCTCCTAGTAGGAGTAGGAAATGGGAGCCCTACTCCTACTAGGAGGAGGACTCCTCCTCTCCTGGTGCGCCACAAGGGCCGGCCGGCCTTCCCCCTTGCTCCTTTATATACGGTGGCTAGGGCACCCTAGAATACACAAGTTGACATTGTTTAGCCGTCTGCGGTGCCCCCTCCACAGTTACACACCTCGGTCATATCGTCGTAGTGCTTAGGTGAAGCCCTACGCTGGTAACTTCATCATCATCGTCACCACGCCATCGTGCTGACGAAACTCTCCCTCGGCCTCAACTGGATCAAGAGTACGAGGGACGTCTCCGAGCTGAACATGTGATGATCGCGGAGGTGTCGTACGTTCAGTGCTAAGATCAGTCGGATCATTAAGACGTATGACTACATCAACCGCGTTGTCATAACGCTTCCGCTTTCGGTTTATGAGGGTATGTGGATACACTCTCCCCTCTTGTTGCTATGCATCACCATGATCCTGCGTGTGCGTACGATTTTTTTGAAATTACTGTTTCCCCAACATGTATTTCTTTGTTGCAATCCATGACAAATTCACCCCATGCTTATGAACAAAATAAACCTTTTACTAAACATATTGTTGATGCTATGATGAAAGCTTTTGAAGAAAAGTTGGAATTAGAAGTTTCAATTCCTAGAAAATTACATGATGAGTGGGAACCTACTATCAAAGTCAATATTAAAAATTATGAGCGTTTTGCTTTATGCGACTTGGGTGCTAGTGTTTCTACAATTCCGAAATCTTTATGTTATGTGCTTGGTCTTACCAATATTGAAGAATGTTCTTTAAATTTGCACTTGGCGGATTCTTCTATGAAAAAGCCTACGGGAAGAATTAATGATGTTCTTATTCTTGCAAATAGGAATTATGTGCCCACAGATTTTATTATTCTTGATATCGATTGCAATCCGTCTTGTCCAATTATTATTGGTAGACCGTTTTTATGCACTATTTGTGTCGTGGTTGAAATGAAAGAAGGCAGTATTAAATTTCAATTTCCACTCAGGAAGGGAATGGAACACTTCCCTAGAACAAGAATTAGCCACCATATGAATCAATCATGTGGGCATCCTATGGATGTCGAAACAAAGATGACAAAACTTAGATCCTTGCTTTATGCCTAGCTAAGGGCGTAAAACAATAGCGCTTGTTGGGAGGCCACCCAATGAATAAAATTTATTTTTGCTTTTTGCTCTCTGTTCTTGAGTGTTTGCACAATTGTGCAACTGTAATGATTGTGTTTTTGTGTTTTAGTTAGTGTTTGTGCCAAGCAAAGCCTTTAGGATCTTCTTGGGTAATAGTTGTTTGATCTTGCTGAAAAACATAAACTTATCCACTCATGAAAATAATTTTCATAAATCACAGAAACGTGATTTTGCCCTGATTATTTTTTCAGAAGATTAATATACAAATTTGTCAGGTCGTCCTAATATTTCAGAATTTTTGGTGTTTCAGAAGTATTCGAAATATTCAGATTGCTATAGACTATTTGTTTTTGACATATTCTGTTTTCTTTGCGTTGTGTGCTTGTTTTGATGATCCTATAGCTTTCTTTAATGAGTTTTTGCCATAGAAAAGTTGGAATACAGTAGATATAATACAACAACAACAACAACAACAACAACAACAACAACAACAAAGCCTTTAGTCCGAAACAAGTTGGGGTAGGCTAGAGGTGAAACCCATAAGATCTCGCAACCAACTCATGGCTCTGGTACATGGATAGCAAGCTTCCACGCACACCTGTCCATAGCTAGCTCTTTGGTAATACTCCAATCCTTTAGGTCTCTCTTAATGGACTCCTCCCATGTCAAATTTGGTCTACCCCGCCCTCTCTTGACATTCTCCGCATGCTTTAGCCGTTCTCTATGCACTGGAGCTTCTGGAGGCCTACACTGAATATGCCCAAACCATCTCAGACGATGTTGGACAAGCTTCTCTTAAATTGGTGCTACCCCAACTCTATCTCGTATATCATCATTCCGGACTCGATCCTTCCTTGTGTGGCCACACATCCATCTCAACATATGCATCTCCGCCACACCTAACTATTGAACATGTCGCCTTTTAGTCGGCGAACATTCAGCACCATACAACATTGTGGGTCAAACCGCCGTCTTGTAGAACTTGCCTTTTAGCTTTTGTGGCACTCTCTTGTCATAGAGAATGCCAGAAGCTTGGCTCCACTTCATCCACCCGACTTTGATTTGATGGTTCACATCTTCATCAATACCCCCATCCTCCTACAGCATTGACCCCAAGTACCGAAAGGTGTCCTTCTGAGGTACCACCTGGCCATCAAGGCTAACCTCCTCCTCCTCACACCTAGTAGTACTGAAACCGCATATCATGTACTCGGTTTTAGTTCTAATAAGCCTAAACCCTTTCGATTCCAAGGTTTGCCTCCATAACTCTAACTTCCTATTTACCCCCGTCTGACTATTGTCAACTAGCACCACATCATCCGCAAAGAGCATACACCATGGGATACTCCTTGTATATCCGTTGTGACCTCATCCATCACCAATGCAAAAAGATAAGGGCTCAAGGCTAACCTCTGATGCAGTCCTATCTTAATCAGGAAGTCATCAGTGTCGACATCACTTGTTCGAACACTTGTCACAACATTATTGTACATGTCCTTGATGAGGGTAATGTACTTTGTTGGGACTTTATGTTTCTCCAAGGCCCACCACATGACATTCCGCGGTATCTTATCATAGGCCTTCTCCAAGTCAATGAACACCATATACAAGTCCTTCTTTTGCGCCCTATATCTCTCCATAAGTTGTCGTACCAAGAAAATGGCTTCCATGGTCGACCTCCCAGGCATGAAACCAAACTGGTTTTTGGTCACACTTGTCATTCTTCTTAAGCGGTGCTCAATGAGTCTCTCCCATAACTTCATTGTATGGCTCATCAGCTTAATTCCATGGTAATTAGTACAACTCTGAACATCCCCCTTGTTCTTGAAGATTGGTACTAATAGACTCCGTCTCCATTCTTCTGGCATCTTGTTTGCCCGAAAAATGAGGTTGAAAAGCTTGGTTAGCCATACTATCACTATGGCCCCGAGACCTTTCCACACCTTAATGGGGATACAATCAAGGCCCATCGCCTTGCCTCCTTTCATCCTTTTTAAAGCCTCCTTGACCTCATACTCCTGGATTCGCCGCACAAAACACATGTTGGTCTCATCAAAGGAGTCATCCAGCTCAATGGTAGAACTCTCATTCTCCCCATTGAACAGCTTGTCGAAGTACTCCTGCCATCTATGCTTAATCTCCTCGTCCTTCACCAAGAGTTGGCCTGCTCCGTCCTTGATGCATTTGACTTGGTCAATATCCCTCGTCTTCCTCTCTCGGGTCTTGGCCATCTTATAGATGTCCCTTTCGCCTTCCTTCATGCCTAACCGTTGGTAGAGGTCCTCATATGCCTGACCCCTTGCTTCACCAACATCTCGCTTTGCGGCCTTCTTTGCCATCTTGTACTTCTCTATGTTGTCTGCACTCCTATCCAGGTATAGGCCTCTGGAGCAATCTTTCTTCTCTTTAATCGCCTTTTGGACATCATCATTCCACCACCAGGTATCCTTATCTTTGATTCTCCTTTCCCTGGACACTCCAAACTCCTCCGAGGCCACCTTACGAATGCAAGTCGCCATCTTCATCCACAAATTGTCTGCATCCCCTCCTTCCTCCCAAGGGACCTCCTTAATGAACCTCTCCTTGAACGCCTGAGCTGCCTCCCCCTTGAGCTTCCAGCACTTCGTTCTAGCTACTTTGGCGCGCTTATCCCGCTGGACACGAATCCAAAAGCGGAAGTCAGCAACCACCAGCTAATGCTGGGGTACAACACTCTCTCCAGGTATTACCTTACAGTCTAGGCACGCACGCCTATCTTCTCTTCTCGAGAGGATGAAATCAATCTGGCTAGAGTGTTGGCCACTAGTAAAAGTCACCAGATGTGATTCTCTCTTTCTAAAGAGGGTGTTAGCTACAATCATGTTGTAGGCTAGAGAAAAGCTTAAGACATCTTCTCCTTCTTGATTTCTGATGCCATAGCCAAAGCCCCCATGCGCCCCTTCAAAACCCGTGTTATATGTACCCACGTGGCAATTGAGGTCTCCTCCTATGAAGAGCCTCTTGTCGGTGTCAAAACCGGCAGATCTTGGGTAGGGGGTCCCGAACTGTGCGTCTAAGGCTAATGGTAACAGGAGGCAGGGGACATGATGTTTACCCAGGTTCGGGCCCTCTCGATGGAGGTAATACCCTACTTCCTGCTTGATTGATCTTGATGATATGAGTATTACAAGAGTTGATCTACCACGAGATCGTAGAGGCTAAACCCTAGAAGCTAGCCTATGATTATGATTGTTGTTGTCCTACAGACTAAACCCTCCATTTTATATAGACACTGGAGGGGGCTAGGGTTACACAAAGTTTATTACAGAGAAGGAGATCTACATATCCGAATCACCAAGCTCGCCTTCCACGCAAAGGAGAGTCCCATCCAGACACAGGACGAAGTCTTCAATCTTGTATCTTCATAGTCCACAGTCCGGCCAAAGTGCATAGTCCGGCTGTCTGAATACCCCCTAATATAGGACTCCCTCAGTAGCCCCTGAACCAGGCTTCAATGACGATGAGTCCGGCGCGCAGATTCCCTTCAACATTGCAAGGCGGGTTCCTCCTCTGAATACTCCATAGAATATTTTGAACATGAAAGTCGTGTTCGGCTCTGCAAAACAAATTCCCAATACCACCGTAGAGAGAACAATACTCCACAAATCTAATATGCTGACAACCCTTCGTAGCGTGACATCTTCCACGACCCGGTCATTATTTGAACCGTTTTTTACATCTAGCTACTGCACATATTGCGAGGCAGTTTCCTTGGCACGTCTTGTCGAAGCAGAGATCGTGTCCCCTTATTGCGGGATTCTCATCAATACGGGCGTGGGTAACCCAACCGCACCATCAACCGTGACGCTTGGGGAATAAGAGATTTTAACAGGCAAGAGGAGAGGCACATGGTTCCTACCGCCTTTATAAAGAGATAAGATTCCCCCTTTTCGCCCACGCCTTCTTCCTCCTTTGCTCATCCATTTCTCACACTCTCGAGCTCCAGCGCCCAAGTTCTCACTTTCTCCGCAAAGCCATTCCAGACATGTCCGGAGCGGGAGGCAAGTGGATGGCCTCCTCCGTTACAGAGGAGGACATTACGAAGCTTTGGGAGGCCGGATACTTGGCCGAAGACATCACGCACCGGCTCCCGAACGAAGGGCAGATCCTCCACACTCCGGAAACCCACGAGAGGGTTGTATTTCTCCCCCACTTTGTCCGCGCACTGGGATTTCCTCTCCACCCATTTGTCCGCGGGCTCATGTTTTACTATGGGCTAGATTTTCATGATCTGGCCCCAAATTTCGTCCTACACATCTCGGTGTTTATCGTCGTGTGCGAGGCCTTCCTCTGCTTCAAGCCCTAATTTGGCTTGTGGCTAAAGATCTTCAACGTGAAGCCGAAGATAGTGGGCGGCCAGCAAGCGGAGTGTGGAGGCGCCATGGTGGGCAAAATGCCCAACGTTACCTGGCTCGAAGGATCCTACGTGGAGACCATGAAGGGATGGTGTCGGTGTCAAAACTGGCGGATCTCGGGTAGGGGGTCCCGATCTGTGCGTCTTAGGCTGATGGTAATAGGAAGCAAGGGGCACAATGTTTACCCAGGTTCGGGCCCTCTCTATGGAGGTAAAACCCTACTTCCTTCTTGATTAATATTGAAGATATGTGGAATACAAGAGTAGATCTACCACAAGATCGTAGAGGCTAAACCCTAAGAGCTAGCCTATGATGGTATGATTGTAAATGTGATCGGGCTTCTAAGGACCATCCTCTCCGGTTTATATAGACACCGGAGAGCTAAGGTTTACATGGAGTCAGTTACAAGGAAGGAAACATAATATCCGGATCGCCAAGCTTGTCTTCTACGCAAAGGAGAATCCCATCCGGACACGAGCTGGAGTCTTGAGTCTTGTATCTTGACACTTCTATAGTCTGGACGATGAATATAGTCCAGCTGTCCGGATACCCCCTTATCCAGGACTCCCTCAGTAGCCCCTGAACCAGGCTTCAATGACGATGAGTCCGACGCGCAGGCTTGTCTTCGGCATTGCAAGGCGGGTTCCTTCTACGATTACTCCAATGTTCCCATCATGACGAACAGTGTCCGGCATCTTTATCAATGTTGTACTCCTCGGCTTTAGTGCTTCAATAATGACCATTTCCATGTGTCGAGCAAATGCGAGGAGTCAAGGCATTTTTGCATTTGCCACCCTCAGTCCTTCGGGCTAACCGTCGATTTGAAGAGACGGGGATTCCCAGATCCAAACCTCACTCTCCCTCCTCGAGCAAGCATCCAACAAAGCGCTCAGAAAAAACCATCCCAACATGGCTGGTCATCGCAGCTCTTCTGCTTGCTCCCCTTGCCCCAAGCCGGGGGACTGGGGAGAGTGTTCAGTTTCCTATAGCCGTTTGGTAAAGTACAAACCCAAGGGCTCCTCCCACCAGCGTTCATGGTCCCTGTCCGAGCCGGAGTGGCCACCTATAACGGTGGAGAACAAGCAGAGAGATCCCCTAATCCATCTCCAGAGGAGCGGGTATGCTTAATTCCGCATGTGTTAAGGGGCGTCGGGTTTCCTATTCACCATTCCATCATGGCCTTCTGGAGTTCTATGGCCTCCAGTTGCACAAATTTACCCCAGCCTCCTTACTGCATGTAGCAGGGTACATCGCCCTTTGTGAGCTATTTCTAAGCTGCAAGGCTCATTTCGGATTCTGGAAGAAGATGTTCTGCCTTGTCCCCCGCAACCAGGAAGAATCCCTATGCCAAGTGGGCGGGGCCGAAATATGGCGTATCACTGAGACCGGATACCTATCTGGTACTCCCAAGAAGGCGCCAGATAACTGGACTTCAGAGTGGTTTTACATCGATGACGCTCCCCTTCCGGATCTAGTCCGGGCAGGACTCCCCAAATTCAGTAACACCCCGCCGAGGGCACGTCTAAGCTGGCGCCCCCGCGGCCCCTGAGAAGAGGATTCCAGGGAAGTACATTTCCTGATGAGTAGGATAAAGTCACTGGCCAAATCCAAACTGACGATAGTCGAGGTGATGGCAATATGCATAATGCAGGGAGTGCAACCGCTTCAATACCGGAGCAATCCCATGTGGCACTACAACGGGACAAATGAAGCCACCCGCTGTTGTCGTAAGGGCCCGGACCCCCCCGCCGCACTGGCATGGATACTGTCCGACCTGTACAAAGGAGAAGAGGAAGAATTCCTTCGTATCAAACCGCGAGACGGATTCTCCATGTACAACACCCCAAACTGGGTAAGTCGTCATTTATTTCATCGCTTCACTTATTGTGGCGTTCTTTGCTAAAGTTACCTGGATTCTTTGAGCAGGAACTGAGGAGGGACATGGAAGGAATCTCCAGCCCTTCCCCGCAGCAAGAGGACCCCGAAAGGGCCCTGGATCTGGGGCTCGAAGAAGACCCAGATGCGGCCGTGGAGCTTGTCGACGGGATATTTTATCGGGCGAGCTGTGACGGCGCCCCGGTAGCTATCATAGCTGATTATCCCGGACTGTTACCTTTGTCGCGCGTAAGCCAAGCCAAAAACTCAATCCTCCAAAGAGGGTTCTTTCCTAGTGTCATACCTTATCCCTGACATGTCGCGCTTTTGTAGAAGCGACGTTTGGAGCGCAGGGCCGAGCCCCTAGGGACCCGTCAGCCACAGGTGTCCGGATCGGGTAGGCTCAAGAGGAAGGCGATTAGGACCGACACACCTTTACAGAGGTAAGAAAACCACTTGTCATGTAATTTGCTATCGTTTGAAGTATAACAGCGCCCTTTGTACATCTTGGCAGGAAGAGGAATATCCAGACAATCTCTGGAGATCCTGCCAACCACGCCTCCACCAGCCGGGCTCCAGGACCAACTCCGAGAGAGGAGGCGGATGTAGGGCCGACACCACGTAGTCCTCTGACAGAGGACGCAGACATGCTCTCTGCCACAAATTCGGAGGTAGAGAGTGCCATGCATCATCGGCATCGACGGGCCGTGCTTCGCAACAACATCTTTTCTGAAGAGGCATTTAATGCCTTCAATTCGGGAGACGCATACATCTGAGCTGCTCAAAGCGAACTCGCTCAGGCGACAGTCCAGTATACCAAAGATATACAGGTAAGAAAGCTTAATTAACATATATATATATAGCAGTAGCCCCTGAGACTTGAAACGGTTGAAGCAACAGTTTTAAGTATCAATTCATGCGCAAGTTCTTGTAGATAAGAATGAGAAATTGTCTCGGGAGCTAGAGGAGTGCAAGACCCGACTGAGGGCCACAGTTGCCAAGCTAGAGGAATCCCAGAAGGCCTCATGTGGTAATATTTATCCAAATTTTATGAACATGCACCAGTTGGCAACTAGCTAGTATGACGAATTTAACAGAAAGTCCTGTAGACAACCCCGGAGTAAATCCGGAGGGCGGCGGGGATGACGAGTCGCATCTCCAGAGGCAACTAAAGGCCGGTGAGCGCATTCTGACGCAAGTGAAGCATGATAAGAATATGCTCCAAGATGCCAATGTTCGGCTGGATGTGGAATTGAAAGACGTTCGCGCACAGCTGGCGGACTCCGTGAAGGAGAACAGAAGGCTTCGCCGCGGCTTTTATCGTAAGTTCCTAAACAAACTGTAGTATAGTTCGACGAGGAAGCATATTGAAAAAGTTATGTTTGAAGGAATGCTGACGGGTTGCCCTGAGGAGGAGATGCCCGCTTGTACAGGTGATTTACTGCAGGACCTCTCACAACTGCACGAGCGTGCTCGGCAGGTGATGTAGGGCATTGCGCGGTCTTTGTGGCCATCAAGCTCCCTGCCAAAAGGCATGGGGGGGGGGGCTTGTGGACATGCTTCAGGGAGCACGGCAGCGCTTCCGTTTGTGGAAGATATCCGCCTGCCGGCAAGGTGCAAGAGAAGCATGGGCGATGGTGAAGACGCGCTACACCAAGCTGGACCCAAACCGTATGGCTGAAGTTGGACCGGCCGGGCCAGATAGGCAAGAAATCCCCGTGAGTCTTGTATATGACCAGGTGGCGCTAGCCGAAAGTATTCTCAACATGATTGTACGTTAGATAGCCTGTTGGATGGTGTAGAGGATGAATATAGTCAGTCCAAATGACTGTGTAATTCGATGGACATAAGGAGCCCCTAGCCGGATTAAAATCATTTGTCGTGGCGGACCTTTTCGCTTCAGCCCCTGGATCCTAAAGTCCGGAGTGTGTCCGAATACCCGCTCGGTTATATAAAACCGGAGTATGCGTGGAGACCAGGCATAGGGGTCATAAGTGCTTGAACAGACAAGTACCCATCTAGTTATGTTATACTGCATGGTTAGCAAGAAACATCTTCCAGGGAGAATAGTTCCATTAAGGGTTCCTTTCCCTGGGTAAGCATGTGTCAAGGCACATGTCCGGACTGCGAACCAAAGCGCGGGATACAAAATTCTGGGGATTTGTTATAATAAACGAAGACATCTTTTGTTCACCAACAGAATATTCTCTTAAGAAAACTAGCTTTCGGCTTCACCAAGTCTGAGGTACACATCCGGCTCAACCGGCAGTAACAATCGCAGAGGTACTCCCCTTATGCCCTAGCCGAATTAACGGGAACGTAGGGCATAAACACAGGAGCCAGGCAACCCAGCTTGGCCACGTCTTAAGTCACATCGATGCATATAATGGTGAAGAAAAGGCGCAAATGGAAAGAGAAACGCATGTGTGATGAGCCAAGAGCCCTGAAAGTAATTTATATTAAGCTTCCGTGTAGGAAGCCCCCAGGTAAAGTTTACACACATAGTGCGGCCGGAATAATCCGGGAATCCGCGCTGTATTGAATACTGTGTGTGAAAGCGAAGGGATCGAGAAAGGAAAAAAAAAGAAAAAAGGGGGGGGCATAACTGAAAAAGGAGGGTTAAGGAGACGAACACTGAGTTCGGTGCTAGGAAGAAAATATCCGGAGTCTGGCCGTGTTCCATGGGTTCGGCTTGAGTCTGTTATTGGATGCATTACGTAAGCGGTACGCTCCTCCGGTGAGAACTTTTTTGATGATGAAGGGGCCTTCCCACTTGGGTTTGAGCTTGTCCTTCTTCTTCTCTGGTAAGCGTAGAACGAGTTCGCCAATATTATAAGTTTTGGCCCGCACTTCTCTGCTTTGGTATCGTCGAGCCTGTTGCTGATAGAATGCGGAACGAGCCTTAGCGACATTACGCTCCTCCTCTAGGGCATCCAAATTATCCTGCCGATCTAACTCGGCTTCCTTCTCTTCATACATGTGTACGCGTGGCGAATCATGTATTATGTTGCATGGTAGTACTGCTTCCGTGCCATACACCATAAAAAATGGTGTGTATCCGGTGGTGCGATTCGGTGTGGTCGGCAGCCCCCAGAGTACGGAGTCGAGCTCCCTGACCCAATGAGTATCCGACTCTGTCAAGGATCGCACTATTCTGGGTTTGATGCCGCTCATGATGAGACCATTTGCCCTTTCGACCTGACCATTTGTTTGAGGGTGGTAGACGGAAGCATAGTCGAGCTTAATGCCCATTTTGCTGCACCAAGCTTTCACTTCATCGACTGTAAAATTTGAGCCATTATCGGTGATGATGCTGTGGGGGACACCGTATCAGTGTACGACCTCGGATATAAAGTCTATGACTGGTCCAGATTTGGCCGTTTTCACTGGTTTAGCTTCTATCCATTTGGTGAACTTGTCAACCATGACCAATAGGTATTTTTTCTTATGGCTTCCCCCTTTAAGGGGTCCGACCATATCCAGCCCCCAGACTGCGAAGGGCCAAGTTATGGGGATTGTTTGGAGAGCGGTAGGGGGCATCACTACAAAAAAAAGACACATCCGTGACATTTTGGGCCGAACAAATTTTTTTTTGTCATACATATGACACTTCTATGATGATAATTGTGACAAAACCCAGTATCATCATAGATGTGGTGGGCTCCTACTTCTACGACAAAAAATCATGACAGAAAATGGGCTTTTCGTCCTGGGCGGGCCGGAGACGCAGCTGCATGACATTCTTTGGGCTGTCCATGACGGAAAAAACCATGGTAGAAGCGAGGGGCAGGAAAAATTCAGAGAGTTGCCGGTTATGGTGGGAGGTCGGGGGCCGAGCGATGCGTGTTTCGCTCGTACACGTACGCACGTGTGTGCGAGGCGTTGGCTCTAAGTGAACCCGAGTGAGGCATCTGGCTCTAACTAAACCCGAACGATTGCATTGCAGGCTATGCGTTACTGAACCCGAGCGATCGATCGATGGCTGTTAACTGAACCCGATGGAGCGATTCCTTCGCTACTGCTGCTAACTGAAGCCGATCGATTGGATGAACAGTGAGCGTTGTGGGGGGGGGGGGGGGTGGATGAACAGTGAGCGGTGGCGTTGCCTCTGGATGAACAGGACCCCGTGGTGTGGAGGGCTGGATGAATAGTAGACGGTGGAGGGGTGGCCGTGGAGGGGTGGTTGAACAGCACCCCGTGGTGTGGAGGGTTGGATGAATAGTAGATGGTGGAGGGGTGGTTGAACAGTAGCCGGTGGTGTAGCGCGCGGTGGAGGCTGGATGAACAGGAGCCCATGGAGGCTGGAGGAGGTCGACGGTGGAGATGAATAGTATCCCGTGGAGTCCCGTTTTGCGGTACGCCAAACCCCTCCCGATCAACAGGACCCTCGTTTCGACCGTAGGAGGTCAGTTTCCTCCATTTTGTGGTACGCCACACCCCTCCCGATCAAGAGGACCCCCGTTTCGACCATAGGAGGTCCGTTTTCTCTGTTTTGCGGTACGCCACAGCCCTCCCGATCAACAGGACCCCCGTTTCGACCGTAGCGCTCCAACACAAGTCCGTTTCGTCCGTTTTGCGGTAGACCACACCCCTCCCGATTAACAGGACCCCCGTTTCGACCGTAGGAGGTCTGTTTCCTCTGTTTTGTGGTACGCCACACCCCTCCCGATCAACAGGACCCCGTTCCGAATGTAGGAGGTCTGTTTCCTCCATTGTGCGGTACGCCAGGCCTCGTTTCCATCACCTGTTCCGTCCAAGCCCTCCCGATGAACACGACCACGCATTCCGTTCCGACCCAGCCGGTTGGCTCCCCATGAACACGACGACGACGATGTTTCTCCATTCCGACCCAGCCATGTACGTATGCGTGAGTAGGCGTTCGAGACCCTGCCCGTATGTACGTATGTGGCCGTATTTTCTTTCTTGCACCCTCGCCGTTGTACGTACGTGTACATGCTACGTGCGCGCCTCTACATCGACACGTGCGCGCCTCTACTACGACACGTGCGTGCCTCTACATCGACCAGTATGTACATACACTTTCGCGACCAGAATGACAATGCTACGTACGCTTCGACCAGGCGGGTCCCGACTGTCAGGCACTTCCTTGCCTGCGAAGATGTAGCTGGTGGGTCCCAACAGTCAGGGGGGCGAATATTTTTGGTTTTATTTTTGCCCGGACGCACTTCCTTGCGTGCGAAGATGTAGCTGGTGGGTCCCAACAATCAGGGGGGAACTTTTTTTCGTGAAATACTGGTGGCCCGTTCGGTGGATCCCTGCTGTCAGGTGGAGGAATAATTATTTTGTGCGTAATAAGGAGGCACTTCCTTGCGGCCGCCGTGGACCCAGCTGTCAGCCTCTCCACGCACAGTACTCTTCCGATGGAAGTCGGTCGTTGACCACATTCACCACGCCGCGCCGAGAGCACCACGGCGGTGGACGACAGCGAGGCCTAGGAAGGGGACGATGCGGAGCCGGGGAAGACGCAGCAGTGGATGCCCACGCGAAGAGGAGTACGAGGGTGAGGCTGCCGTTGCCGCAGAATAACAGGGGGTAGGTGAGTAGAGGGATGGCCTGGCCAGCGGTGGGAGTAGTAGGGGGCGGTGAGGCCTCCACGGCATCACAGCCGGCCACGGGAGGCAGGAGCACGTGGCACGACCGGTGCTGCTTTGGGCGGCTGGAGCACGAAGACCAGAGGTTGAAGAAGCACTATGGCCGTTGGATGGACATCGTACGGTCACCGGAGCTAGAGTCGTTCATATTGACTAAGTTGACAAAGCCCTCCGTCCCCGTAAACTTAGTAGGCCCACAAGTTAGCCTCCCACCAAGGTGAGTCCCAGCTAGCAGGGGGAGTATTCATTTTTTTGTGCGTAATAAGGAGGCATTGCCGGTGGGTCCAAACTGACAGTGGGGGGAATGTTTTTTCGCAAAATACAGAGACCCTTCCGGTGGGTCCCATCTATCAGGTGGAGGAATCATTATTTTGTGCGTAATAAGGAGGCATTTTCCTGTGTGGGCCCCTAATGTCAGCCTCTTCTGATGGCTGTTGTTTGTTGACCATGTTGACGTCGCCATGCCGAGAGCACAAACGTGATGGACGAGGGCGGGGCCCAGGAAGAGAACCACCCGAAGCCGGCGAAGCCACCATAGTGGATGCCCATGCTGAGGGGAGAACCAGCGCTGACTGGTCGGCTATGGGGTGAGGCTGACGTCGCCGGAAAATAACAGGATGTGTGGGTGGTTAGAGGGATGGCCTGGCGGCAGCACAGCCAGCCACTTGAGGAGGGAGCAGGCAGTCTCGCCGGCCCTGGTTTGGGCGGCTGGAGCAGGAATATCAGAGATTGAAGAAGCACATCGGCCGTTGGATGGACATCCAACAGTCACTGCTATGTGTTGACTAAGTTGACAAAGCCTTGCGTACGCATCAAAAAAAAATTAGGACAGCGTCATCGTCAACCTAGTAGGCCCAGAAGTCAGCCTCCAAATCTGCGGAAAATAGCATACAGCCCATTAGCCATTATTTTCAATAATTTACAGCCCATTTGCTAATTCTTAAGGATATTTGAAGCCCATATTCTTTTTATTAGCATTACAGACCATATATTCTGGGCACTGCTAAAAAATTCAACGAAATTTTGCATATTTCGGTGGGGTCCGAACTCTTTTAATCATGAAATTTCGAGTCACGTTAAAAATAGTTTTCAAAAAATTATATCAAAATAAAATTCAAAAACAATTGTCTGCAAAAAAAATGAATGAAATTTAGAATCTTAACTAGCAAGATGCCCGTTCGTTGCATGGAACATGAAGATGCATTTGTATGAGTAGTTTATCTTGTGGGTGAAAAGATGATATTTTAATGTAATTGGCAGTTGGCTTTGGTTTTTATAAGAGTAGAGAGTAGAGAAATCCTGAAAAATGATATTTTAATGCAATTGCCAGTTGGCTTTGGTTTAAAAATTTACAGCCCATTTCTTACAACATATAGCCCATTTTCTGGGGAAGCCCATTTCTTATCCCTCCTCATCTTGAAAGATTTGCAGCCCAGCAGGTCTGAGAAAAGCAAGTAGGCCTCGGTTTTGGTATTCTCCAAAAAAAAGAACTGGGCTAGCCAATTTCAGAAAGAAACAAAAATATCAACTGGGCTCGTCATGTGCTTAATAAAAGCGTAAGCATGGGCTAGACGGGCCAGAGCCCCCGCACAGCGCGCAGTTGAGCTCCGTCTCTAAAACTGAAAAACAACTGGGCGAGCTGCTGGGTCCCTGGTGTTATCCGCTCGTTGTGTAATTTTCTCGTTTATTGACTACATTGACAATGGCGTGGAACCTAGTTGTCAAACAATTAGGAGGAAGTTTTGTTTTGGCTTGTAATAATGAGGCACCTGCTTGCGAAATGCAATGACCCTGGTGGGTCCCTACTATCAGCCTCTCCACGTACAGTCATCTCCTGATTCCTCTTGGTTGCTGACCATGTTGGCAACACCAGACGGCGGCGAGCTTAGCGAGCTAGCCAAGGCGGAGAACGACGGCAAGGCCTCGGACGGGAACGAACAACAGCCATGGAAGATGCGGCAGTGTAGTGGCAGGTGAAGGGGAGTACGAGGGCAACAACATGCAAGTCAAGCATACAAATGGTACAAAAAGGCCAAGGATTAATTGTTCATCAAATTTTTAGACAAAACCTAGATTGAACATGACAGTAACATCTAACCCAACCACTCTTTTTTGCAGTCACAAACAAATGGATCGGTCTGATCCATAAAATCAACATCCTGTGCAAAAAAAATTATTTTAGGATGTCTACAACTTGTTGTAAATAGAAGTCGAGCACGTTTAGAAGCCCATTTGTCCACCTGAAACTTCTTTTTTTGCTGTTCAACATGTTCGTCCATGAGAAATCTCTTGCTGTAAAAATTAAGCCTCATGGATAATAGTAACCTCGCATTCAACAGGAAGAATGTGACAAAGCTTCTGTTTGCCTGGTTGGATGCATATCGTCCCATCGTTATTGTCCTCAAACAAATGTCATGAGAAGTGAGAAAATCCTTGTGCTTATTACGCCAACGATTGGTTATATGTTTTTCTCCATGTGGTTCTGCCTAAGTAGACATGAAGATTGAAAACAGTTAAGGTCTGAAAAAAGAGTATGTCGAAAGAACGACAACTGAAAAGTTAATTCTAGTACAATATATACGGGCTTTCAATGTGGATGAAATCATCACCTCTATGTATAAATTGTCCAGAGATCGAAAGCATCACAGCAAGCCAATAATTATGTCCAGATCAAAACTATACATTCTGATATATATGGTCTTGACAGAATCCAGCAACATTGATAGGCTATCAATGGACGAACTCTTCATTGAGCATATAACATAATATTAGTACCCAAAGTGTACTCCAAGATGATATAAAACTTATGCGCACAAATGAAAAATGCAGCATATGATTACAAATGTGTAGATGATAATATACGGTACCTGAAAAGGTGAGGAGCCAAACACCAAGTCTGTGTGATTATTAAACGGGTCATGAATTACACCCAAGGTCTCCTGTTTGGGCGCAGAGACGACAGTTATTTCTGAAGGTGTATAACAATTATCAAGGAGCAACCTTTCAAGTGAAGGGGCATCTTCGATGATGAGCTGTTGTCCTTCAAAACAGATTCCAATGCTTTTAAGGTGAGGCGACTTTATTTGGAGACAACTGATACCGATTTCTATTCCCAAAACAATCAGCAAGCGCTCCAGGGCAGGGCAACTAGAGTGGATGATGTTGTGCAGTGAGGCCTCCGACAGATAAACCACCACAAGCGAAAGTTTTTTTAGCAGTGGGAGTCGAAGCATTTGTACTAAATCGTCTGGTAGATGGCACCGTGCGAAGGTGGCAGTGTGAAGAGAGGAGGAAAACCGTGAGATGGAGAATGGTGGTGTGGGAACGAATTCTTGGTATGTTTGTGGTATGAAACTTTCGTGGTAATGGTATAACTAAAACTACTGGGGTTTTCCGAATTCAGCGGATGTCAGCCAAGCGTCCACCTTGCCGGGTATGGACAACAGGTAGCTTGTCGGGATGCAGAGGCCTTGAACGGGGCCCTGCTGGTGAGAAGAGATGATAGCTCTGATGAGATCAAATTCAAGAAGGACAGATATCTGACAACAGTCGCGATTGAGGGGCGCGGTGCGCCATAGAGGGCGCCACCGAGTTGAGAGGACTTGTGTGCGGCAGCAATCCTTGGTGGGGAGAAACGAGATGATCTCCTCAAGGATGACGTTCGGGAGATCGCTGATGCGGTCCACCAGAGATTCTACCGGTTCCTCAGATTCGGGTGAGGGGGGGGCTCACCGCTTCTCCCCGTGCTACTGGGTGCGGGATCTACAACCGGCGTCGCCGTTGGCGGGAGCCTCATCTTCTTGGCATTGGGGCCAGCCGACTCCATTTTCCTTGTGGGCGTTGCGCCGAGCTCACGGGTTTGAGCAGAGTAGCCAGAGATGAGCCTAGTGGCAGTGCGAGTGGGGAAGAAGGAGGGCTGGGGATTTCTGTAGGAGTGGAAGAAGAGGAGCGAGCGTTTTCTGTACGAGTGAGGAAGAAGGTGAGCGGGGTTTTCTGGACGAGTAAGGAAGATTGGGGAGCGGGGGGAATTGGGTGGGGAGACGGAAGTGGGAGAGTGAGCTGTTCATGTTTATATGGCCCGCTGCACTAACTACTCGCTTTTTCCCAAGAACCGCTCTCTTCTTTTGTGTTGTTGCATGACTGGCCATGCATGCAGGATGCATGTGCCCGCCGGCCACTGCATGCGCCTGGTTTGTTACTAGGCCTATTTAATAGGGTGGTTATGGAGTAAATTAAGGAGATTTATTTTCTTTGTGTGCATCCACCAAATTAGAGGATGCGGTACTGGATGCAGACGTTCACATTAAACTAACATTCAGAAGAACAAAAGTTCAGCATGTATATGCATCTCAATGGTTCACCATACTATAACCAATATACAAAACTGTGAGAAGGTGTGGAAATAAAGAAAATCGGTCGATTCTTCTCTGAGCAAAGAGCCTCCCTGCGCACGCATTAATTTCCTGGGCATGCTTGTTTCTTCTCAATGTTGCGAGCACTTTGAGCATGTTGGCAACTCCACAGCTAGCTAGCTGCCTCATCTTGCAATTGATGCTGACACATTTGCAGCAAACACATGAGGCAATAGAGATGACTCAACTTGGGTCCATATTGTGCAATTCCCCTGATATCATATTCATTGTCCTGAATCTCAAAAGATAGGAAAATAGTAGCTATACTTAAACGGTGTTGCAAAATAGTAGCACATATCAATATCTCGGCATGACAAAACACGATCATCTGGACGAAGGGGATACTGACCTGCCTGAGGAAGATTACATATAATTTCATAAGTCCTTGGTTGATTTCCATCTTCAGCTGCACTACTTGTTTGCTCCTCCACACATGACAGGATCGTTCCGCTCTGCATTCAGCAAGTCAACGTACGAATAAGCTAATTTCATCTTGCGGTGGTGATTGTACCTAGTTACGAATGTAGGAATACCTGGAGCACCATGAGGTTAGCTGACAGCAGGTAGATGCAGCCATATAAATTTTGTGCGGTGCTACCAAAATTGAGGTTTGTATCCCTTCCTGTTATGAGGATTCTTCTTGAAGTTGGTAGAATGTGACGGCTTGTTCTTTGCATCAAACTTGCCTTTCCCCTGAGATTGGTTCTTGTTGTTTTGGGGCTGGTTGGGCTGGAAGTTCTTCTCGTGTACCATGTGGGCACTAGAAGCTCTCTCGGCGACCCGAGCACGTGTGTCTTTTGCTCTCACCTTCTCCTCAAAATAAAGAGTGCTAATGAGATCCAAAATAGAAAACTCATGTCTCTTGTTTTTCAGAGAAGTAGCAAAATCGTTCCACGAAGGTGGAAGCTTGGCAATGATGGACCCAGCAACAAATTTGTCCGGCAACACACACTTAAAGTGCTCAAGTTCCTTAGAGAGTGACTGTATCTCATGAGTCTGCTAAACAACAGAGCGCTCATCAGTCATCTTGTAGTCACAGAATTGCTCCATGACGTACAACTCGTTGCCAGCGCCCGAGGGCCCAAACGTGGCCTCGAGCGCAACCCACATGTCTTTGCCGCTGTCAAACAACATATACGAATCCACAATGGAATCGTCAAGAACACTCAGCAGGGCGGCTTTGAAGAGGGTATCCATGTTCTAAAAAGCTTCTTGCTATGTAGGATTAAGATCGCCCTCAGGCTTACCCTTAGTGGCGTCATAGCAGTACATGATCTGAAACCAATATACTGCTCTTGTGCGCTGAAAGTGCTAGTTATCGACTAGAGGGGGGATGAATAGGTGATTTTTATCAAATTCTTCAAAACTTGGAAGTTTCGAAGACAAACAATAGAAATGACCTAATTGATATGCAGCGGAAGATAAACTACAACAAGCAAGCCATAGTCAAGTCTGCACTAATGTGAACGTACAAAGACTAATAGCAGCAAGGTAGTAAGGATCAGGATGGAAGATAGTATGAAGCCAATCAACGATAGTAGTCAAGCGATGAAGTCAAACAGATAAGACAAATAAGCAATGACTTCACGATGACAAACTCAAAGTAAAGGAGGGAAGGGATAGAACCAGTCACTTGTTGAAGACACAAGATTTGTTGGACCATTTCCAGTTGATGTGACAACTGTACGTCTGGTTAGGGAGGCTGAGATTCAACTCAGAAGACCGCGTCTTCACCTTATTCCCCTTGAGCTAAGGACACACAGTCCTCGCCCAATCACTCTAGTAAGTCTTCAAGGTAGACTTCCAAACCTTCACAGACTTCGTTCACCGGCGATCCACAATGACTCTTGGATGCTCAGAACGCGACGCCTAACCGGCTGGAGGATACACAGTCCTCAAGTGTAATAAGTCTTCAGGTCACACAGACAGAAAGACTTCAGTGATGCCTTTTGGCTCTGGGTGTTTGGGATTTTTCCTCGCAAGGATTTCTCTCTCAAAGGCTTCGAGGTGGGTTGCTCTCAAAACGACAAAAGACGTAAACTAACTCTGAGTAGCCACCAATTTATGGTGTAGGGGGTGGGCTATTTATTGCCACAAGACAACCCGACCTGATATGTCCAAAATGACCCTGGGTCACTAAGGAACTGACACGTGTTCCAACGGTCAGATTTCAAAAACACACGACAACTTTACTTGGGCTACAAGCAAAGCTGACTCATCCAGCTCTGGATAAGATTTGCTCTCATTGTCTTCACTCGAAGACATAGGATTTGGGTTGAGCATCACTTCGGTCACTCTGACTTTGTTCACTTGGACCCCACTTAACAGTACGGTGGTTCCTATGACTCAACAAAGAAGAAAAGGAAACAACGAAACAAAACAGTCTTCGCGCTCCATAGTCTTTGCTCAATGTATTCTCTTGTCATAGTCTTCAATGTGAATATCTTCACATACCACCATTGTCTTCAATGTCTTCATACAATTTTAGGGGTCGACTCCGGTAGGTAAACTGAATCAATGAGGGACACTACCTGCGTTATCCTGCAATTCTCACAAACGCATTAGTCCCTCAACCAACTTTGTCGTCAATACTCCAAAACCAACTAGGTGTGGCACTAGATGCACTTACAATCTCCCCCTTTTTGGTGATTGATGACAAACTGGTTGAAGTTTTCAACAGGAAAGAAGTATGTAAAGGATAGGGTATTGTCTTCATAAGTGGCAAGGGCTCCCCCTGAAGATGTGCATATAGATGATTTGCTTTTGGAATGCAAATGCACATGGTAGGTTGTACTTGTGGAGATCCTCTTCAACTTATGGAGATAATTCATCATGCATGAAACGATATAACTTAAGGAATGACATGCATTATGAAAAATGGACATCTGCAGAATGATCTAAGTGCGGAAGTTATCATCGCACATGAAAGAGCAAATAAGTAGCAGACGACCATTGAGTTTAAGTGTTACAACTCAAAGAACGAAATGTATCAAAAGCAAGAGTTGTAAACACTAGGCAAAATATGAAGCAACCGCCCATATGAACCCGCTTGAAGACTATCAAACTCGTACGCTTCTCCCCCTTTTGTCAGTAATGACCAAAAAGGTTTGAAGACATAGAGCATCTACTCGTCCTCATGAGGAGCAGTTGAAGCAGCAGGGTTGTCGTTGTCATTTGGCAGTGCAGACGAACTTGGTGCAGTGTCGATGCGTGTAGAAGTAGGGGGTGGTGAAGTAGAATCGTCTTCATCATCGATCACATTGGCATTCACGGTTACCGCGGAGGAAGAATAGTCAGAGTCTTCAAGAGATGGAGTTCTACGTAGGACAGCATTCCGTGGAGGAGTGGAGTCAAACGTGAATCTCTCAGTGAAGCCATCGTCTTGAAGATCTGCTTCAGCACTGAGCAGGGTCAAACTCTTCCATGATCGCCGACAAGTTTCGTGAGTGACAAATGCATTCTTGGTGGCAAGATTGCGAATGCGATTTACATCCACCAAGAGACTTTGCATCTGACGCTTGAGCCAGAAATGATGCTTATCATGTTTCTGATGCAGAGCCACAAGAAGTTCTCGGTCATTGAGGACCCGAGAGTGCTTCTTTGGCCTTTGAGCAACTGTGCTCTCAGTAGCTTCAGTTGGCGGATGATGAGGCAGACGAGTATTTCCAGCGATCGGATAGACATGCATGACAGCTTGGACTCCTTCCATAGGCTTAGTGAAGCTTTGATGTTCAGCATTTTCAAGACAAAGAGGCTTCTTTGCAGGCTCAGGGTATATGGCTTCAACTGACATATCAACCTCTGGTAGGAAGATCACATGATTGCGAGCAGAGGGCTGCTAGTTGACAGCAGAGTGTTGCTTCATGAGGCGCATGACCCATGGAGCATAGAATTTCAGGCCAAAAAGGTCAGATCCAGATGCAGCCAGTTGCCTGATGAAGAAATCTTGTGCATTGAAGCTGATGCCATTGAGGATGTAAAAGACCAATGTCTTCATGGGTCCTTCAAGTTTGGCAGCTGATGAATGTCCTTTGATAGGCCATAGAGTCCGCCTGATGATGTGATATATGGTGCACGGCAAATACTCAAGGTCATCAACAAAGAACTCCTTTGGGTATTCAGCGTCATGAGGCAATGGCTTCATCATGCTCAACATCTGGCTCATGTTGGGTTCAGGCTTGTGGAAGATGCTCTCCAGTGCATTGCGGTGGTTTTGACAGCCAGGTTCATAAAGCTCTCCGGGAGTGGATAGGCCTGTAAGCTCAAGGATGCCAAGAGCTTTGGCTTCATGATGAACATTTCCTGTCATCCACTCAAGAACCCATGTCTTTGTATCTCTGTTATATCCGCGAATGTGGAACGTAGCATAGAATTGAAGCAAAAGTTCTTCATTCCAATGTTCTTTGTCTGTCACAAAACTTAGCACACCAGCATCACGAAAGCAGTCTAGTGCTTCTTCTAAGCATGGCAGTCCTGCAATGGCTTCACCGTTGAGGCGCATATGAGGGAAAATGCGCCCTTGATCATACAGAACGCAGGAGTAATAGCTTCGCTGCTGATGACTCCAGAAATGATCTGATGATATTCTTGGCTTTGTGTAGGGGTTCTTTGAGCTGTTAAAGAATGTGTTGTGGCTTTTGAAGCCATTTGCATTGAAGGACCCGACAGATGTGGCAGTACCTGGAAACGTTGGCAGTCTTGGCTTTGCCTTCTGGACCTGAGGCCTATGCTCAATGTGATAGTCAAACTGAGTACCAGAGACATTAGGCGAAGGGACCAGAACGGGCCATCTTACTGTGATTAGCTCGCCATGGTGGTATGCTTGCTCAATTGTATAGGGCCTTGGTGGCGGAACAGGAGCAGTGGCAGCAACAGTGGCTTCGGGCTGCACAACAGAAGCTTCAGGAGCATTTTCAGCATTGACTTCTAGTACGGTGCTGGGGAGGCTCCACAGTAGCTTCAGCCATGACTATGTCATTGGCTTCATTGGTGTTGGTGGTGGCAGCCTCAAGGTTTTCAACCTCCACTTGTTGAGCTGGAGGGTCAGGCACAGACACGTTCACCTCATGAACAACTTCTTCAGGAATAGGTGGAGTAGGGACACGATCGTCTTGGTGTTCGTCATCGGCTGATGTAGCTGGATTGTCTTCAGCAGCTGGTGCTTTAGACACGGAGACATTCACAGCAGGAGTGGCTTCGGAAAACACTTGACATGCAACAGGTTGATGGTGCACTTCTCCTTCTAGAATGCTCGGAAGAGGGACTTGAGGCCTTGGTCCTTTGTGAAGCCTTTGTAGGACAGGCGACGGCTTGGGAGATGGAGTAGGCAGGTCCTCATCCTCTTCAACTTTCACAGATGGTGTGGCTTGTTGTTGTTGGGGAGTACTGGGGGAGTGTTGTTGTTGCGGGCGATCAGCCCATGATGCATCCTGAGCAATTGGCGTCAGAGGGCGACCAATGCTGATGATTTCGTTGTTCGTGAGAACAGGCGATGATACCACATTGTATTCAATTTGAGGAAGAACTTCATCATCTTCAACATTGTCATGGTGACCAATGTCTTCAGCAGTGATGGGATCAACTGCTGGAATCTCTTCAGCTTCAGGAGCCTCTGTGGAAGCAGGCTCATGAACAGTCATTCGTAGTTCTTGATTTGCAGATGCAGGACGAACCACTGAGATGGGTTCAACAACAAGGGGCTCTGTGGGAGCAGCCTGACTTTTCTTGGTCTTGCGCTTCTTCTTGGAGGGAGCAGCATCAGAGGCTTCTGAGGTTTTCCTTTTTCTGGCTTCAGCCTCTGCAGCCCTCGTCTTCTTCTGTTCTGGAGCGTTTGACGTGACTTTTGACTTCGAGCCAGTCATGCTGCTTGGGAAGACAAAGCGAGGTTCATCTTGCCTTGAGGGTGTAGGTTGGACAGTTGGTAGCTTCTTCTTTGCAGCCATCCTGGGGTGGATGCCAGGACGACCAAGAGCCTTGCGCTTCTCAGCCTCATTGTAGGCAAGCACACACTTGTCAGCCAGATCTTTCATGCGCTCACGAGAGCCTCTAGCTTCTTCATGCTTCTTGTGAAACGCCTCTTTGAGCTCGTGAAGCATGATCTTGAAGTTCTTGACATCTTGCACACTGAGATTGGCCACATGCTTCTTGAACTGAGCCTTTTCATAGTCAATCTTGTGCTTCAGTTCGATGATGCGCTGAGCAATAGCTAGCTCAGAAGCAATGGCGCCATTGAAGGCGACGCTGAGGCCAATTGGAAGTTGCAGATCATCAAAGCTGAGACTTGGTGTGTTAAACCATTCATCAATGAAGTTATGGAGGACGGCCACATCAAAGAGAGGCAAGTTATTGAAGATCTCTGCTTCTTCCTTGCTCTTGATCAGTTGCTCAAGAGCATCATCTGCAAGGTCGTCATCGCTGGACAGAGCAATGTGATCATCACGCAGAATGGCAGCAGGAGTCAATGATTGATCAGTACTCTTGATGATTTTCTTTTTCTTCTCCGTCTTCTTGGAGATGCGTGAAAGATCTTCAGACTGCACACTGTCTTCAGGAGGTGCAGTGGCCAGTGGCTTCACACGAGAAGCTTTTGGAGGTGCAGCTGATGATGAAGCCTTAATCTTCTTTGGCTTCTGCGGCCTTGGAGGAGGAGCTGGGGCTTCATCAGAATCAGCATCATTGTGAGAATGATCCACCAAGACGTATGAGATGAGGCCATCAAGGTTTGCAAAGGGGCCAATTCTATTTTCTTCAGCTTCACGTGTGCCATCATCACGGGGAGCAGAGGGACCAGGATTGAAGTCTAATCCCCATGACTTCTTGTTTTCCTTTGCCGAAGCTTAGCATACTGGAAGTTGCGCTTGAAGAGATTGTCGTCACGACACCAGAGCAATGATGATGGGTCGGCATCTTCAGGCTGTGGTCCATGGACCATGCAAGGATAGAATTCTTGCGCAATGGCTTCAGCTTTGTTCTTGGGGGGAAGGCCTCGATAGAGAATATCACCCCAAGGACTTTTGATAGCATTCTTCTCAGCGTATTCCTGGGTCACGAACTTGTACTTGAACCATTGTTCAGCCCAATAGCGTCGAATCCATTGGATTCGGGTCTTGTGCTGATTATAATCCTCTTCAGGATCTGTCTTGTAAGTTTTTGCGAGGTCATCAGGCAAATCTCTTGATGTTCCCCTCGACACTGTCTGCCACCCTTCCTTACTGATTTCTCTGCAGCCATGAACTTCAAACTGAATGGTTTCAATATGTTCAAAGGCTTCAAAGGCTTTCGCTTGCTGGTCAGACAGGAACTAGCTTCAGGAGAGTTAATGTGTTGCTGTAAGAATTCTGCAAATGAATGCAGACTATGAGAACCAAGGGATTCTCCCACGGACATGTACATGTGACAGCATTAGAGATGCGAGGGAAGGGGAAGAGGTCATATGCATTCTCAGAAGATTTTGAAGATAAATCAGTTTGAAGACATTGACCTCATGTTGCGAAGACATTCACTTATATGTTGAGAGTTGGTTCCAGATTTGTACGAATCCGTGAATAAGTACAAGTGAGGAATCTAACTAGATATGAAGCTTAAGTTAATATACTAGGCAGTATGAGATGCAGACAGAATAGATCTAACTTTGTGTAGACAAAAACCACTTTTTGTAAATAGGATGAATCATTGCGGATCAAAAAGATGGTAAAAATAGAGTTATATTTACCACACGAAGAACTACTAGATGAGATGAATTGGAGACCGAGCAGTTCAATCCACCATGCCCTAACTTGGCGATGGAGGACACCTACGGCGGCGGCGGAGAGGACGATGCCCGCGGCCGGCGTGAGGACGGCGTTGGAGAAGTCGCGGCAGCTAAGCGCTTCGTCGCCGGTGTCGTCGAGAGCTAGCTGTGGCGCTAGGGTTTTGACGAGGTGGAGAGGTGGAAGAAGGTTTTCTTGACTGCAGGGGACACGTATTTATAAGTTGGTGTGTGGCATAGCACAATTACGCTGGTGCCCCTGCCTGTTCACATCCATGGGACACGTGGCAAGCATGCAACATACTCAGAGTTGTTCTACGTTCCCACGCCCGCCAAGTTTGTCGGATGGTTGTTCCGGCTTCTATGGATTTCAACAATAAAGATGAATCATTTAAAAGGACTTGATGTTTGTCTCTGTGTCTTCTGCTGACAAGGATGTAGAGAAGACATTTGACAGTTTCAATAGAATGCAAATGATTTGGACAGATAGAGTTTGAGATAGACAGCATAGAAAGATTAGGGTCCGATCACATTCACTTAGTTCAAAGATTCACAAATGAAGACATAGCTATAAGTGAATGTTGTAGAGGACAGAATACTAGTATATATATATATGTGGGAAAACAATCAACTCAACATAGTGAAGTAAAACATGAAGATAAGTTGAAAGTTGAAGACAAATCAAATGCAAATATATTCAACAATAACGCCATGAGTGAAACACTTCAAACCAAGAAATTTGGTGGAGGCGTTACCCACCGTATAGGAAGTATTAGACCCAGACACGACGCACAATTATCGTGGCGCTCCGAAGTCAAATTCCATGTTAATGTACTCACACTCAGAATGTAAGTCTTCATTGATAGAAGATATACTTTACTTCGTGTGTTTCACATCTAAGTCATCACATGCATAAGTGTTAGGATGTGTGCCTAATCACAGGACATTTGAGGATTCCAAGATATTTAGCTCACACCGTAACTTGCAATACCTTTTCTCATCCAAGGGCTTTGTGAAGATATCTGTCAGTTGCTCTTCAGTGTTGACGTGAATGATATCAATATCTTTCTTCATGACATGATCTCTGAGAAAATGATGACGAATTTCAATGTGCTTTGTCTTCGAGTGTTGGACTAGATTGTTGGCAATCTTGATGGCCCTTTCGTTGTCGCAGAAGAGAGGGACTTGCTTCAGATTGATGCCATAGTCCATGAGAGTTTGCTTCATCCACAGAAGCTGAGCACGACAAGATCCAGCAGCAATGTATTCAGATTCAGCAGTTGAGAGTGATACACAGTTTTGCTTCTTTGAAGACCAACAAACAAGTGATCGTCCCAGAAAATGACATGTTCCTGATGTAGACTTGTGATCCACCTTGTCACCAGCATAATCATCATCCGAGAATCCAACCAGATCAAATTTTGAGCCCTTTGGATACCATAATCCGAGTGTTGGGGTGTAAGCCAAATATCTAAGAATTCGCTTCATAGCTAAGTGATGCGATTCCTTTGGTGCCGCTTGGAATCGAGCACACATGCAAACACTAAGCATAATATCTGGCCTAGATGCACATAGGTAAAGTAAAGAACCAATCATGGAGCGGTATACCTTTTGATCAAACTGTTTACCATTGTCGTCGGGACCAAGATGATGTTTGGCTAGCATTGGCGTCGTGTAACCTTTGCAATCTTGCATTCCAAACTTCTTCAGACAGTCTTTGAGATATTTTTCTTAAGATATGAAAATGCCATTTCTTTGTAGACAAATTTGAAGACCAAGGAAGAACTTCAGCTCACCCATCATGGACATCTGATATTGCTCTTGCATCATGTATCCAAACTCATCACTATAATTCTGGTTGGTGCAGCCGAAGATTATGTCATCCACATATATTTGGCACACAAACAGTTCACCATCATATGTCTTCGTGAAGAGTGTGGGATCGAGGGATCCTGGTTTGAAGCCTTTGCTCTTCAGGAAGCCTTTGATTGTATCATACCAAGCGCGAGGAGCTTGTTTGAGGCCATACAGTGCTTTGTTTAGTTCGTACACAATATCATGATGTTTTGGATCTTCAAAGCCAGGTGGTTGAGAAACATACACTTCTTCTTCAATCTTGCCATTGAGGAAAGCACTCTTCACATCCATGTGATATAGCAAGATGTTGTGGTGATTAGCATAGGCTAGCAGTATGCGAATAGCTTCAAGCCTTGCCACAGGAGCAAATGTTTCATCGAAGTCAATTCCTTCAACTTGAGTATATCCTTGAGCCACAAGACGTGCTTTGTTTCTGACGACTTGACCATGCTCATCTTGCTTGTTTTGATATATCCATTTAGTGCCAATAATGTTATGTTTGCGAGGGTCATGGCGCTTGGCAAGTTACCAAACATTATTCAGCTTGAACTGTTGAAGTTCTTCTTGCATGGCTTGAATCCATTCAGGTTCCATAAAGGCTTCAGCAACTTTCTTGGGTTCAGATATTGGTACAAATGAAAAATGCCCACAGAAATTTGCTAACTGTGTTGCTCTTGAGCGAGTAAGTGGACCAGGTGCATTGATGCTATCAATTATCTTCTCAATTTGTACTTCATTTGCAACACGAGGATGAACTGGACGAAGCTGTTGCTCATGCTGATCATTGGCATCATTGGGAGGATTGTCTTCGGTCTGAGCATTGTCTTCAGGTTGGTTTGGTGCAGAAATGATAAGTTCCTCTCCAGGCCGTGCTTCAGAGGGCATGATTTCACCAGTTTCCATCAGCTTGATAGATTTGCTGGAAGGAGCTTCATCTAATGTTCTTGGCAGAAGCTCTCATTGTGAACCATTGGTTTCATCAAATCGCACGTCCACAGTTTCAACGATTTTGTTGTGAAAGAGGTTGAAGACTCTGTAAGAGTGCGAATTCTTTCCATAACCAAGCATGAAGCCTTCGTGAGCTTTGGGTTCAAATTTTGCCTTGTGATGGGGATCCTTGATCCAGCACCTAGCACCAAAGACTCTGAAGTAGCTGACATTTGGCTTCTTGCCAGTAAGGAGCTCATAGGATGTTTTGCCCAGAAGCTTGTGGATGTAGACACGGTTGATGATGTGACATGCTGTATCAATAGCTTCAGGCCAGAACTTTCTTGGTGTCTTGTACTCGTCAAGCATTGTTCAAGCCATCTCAATGAGGGTTCTGTTCTTGCGCTCTACAATGCCATTTTGCTGAGGTGTGTATGGAGCAGAAAACTCATGAGTGATTCCCATTGTATCCAGATAAAGATCAAGCCCGGTGTTCTTGAATTCAGTGTCGTTATTACTTCTGATATGCTTGATCTTGACGCCATGGTTGTTCATTGCTCGATTGGCGAATCGTCTAAAGACATCTTGTACTTCAGTCTTGTAGAGAATTATGTGCACCCATGTGTATCTTGAGTAGTCATCAACAATGACGAAGCCATAGAGACACGCTGTTGTTGTGAGAGTAGAGTAGTGAGTAGGGCCAAATAAGTCCATGTCCAACAGCTCGAAGGGTTGAGATGTCGTCATGATTGTCTTCGAGGGGTGCTTGGCCCTCGTCATCTTTCCAGCTTCGCAGGCACCACACATATGATCTTTCTTGAACTTGACACCTTCGATGCCTATGACATGCTTCTTATTGATGAGTGTGTGTAAGTTCCTCATGCCAGCATGCCCCAGCCTTCGATGCCAGAGCCAGCATTCTGAAGCTTTTGCAAGAAGACATACGGCAAGCTGTGGACCTGCTGAGAATTCTACCATGTATAGATCATCTTTCCTATACCCTTTAAAGACTAGAGACTTGTCAGATTCGATTAGTACAAGACAACGATATTTTCCAAATAGCACAATCATGTTTAAGTCACAAAGCATTGAGATAGACATTAAGTTGAACCCAAGGGATTCAACAAGCATCACTTTATCCATGTGTTGATCCTTCGAGATTGCAACTCTGCCTAGACCCAATACCTTGCTTTTACCAGTGTCAGCAAATGTGATTTGACTCTTGTCGGATGGACGTAAGGTTGAGTCCATGAGAAGACTTCGATCACCAGTCATATGATTAGTGCATCCGCTGTCGATAATCCATTCTGAAACACGAGGTGTCATACCCTACAGTGCAGTTATGAGGATAGGCTTCACAAGGTAGGTTGTGAAGCATAAGCATTTGACGCACACTAGGATTAATAAAGCTTAGATGAAAGTTAGAGCACACAGTATGACAGGTAAGCGATTCATATGTGGAGTACATAGTAAGTCATTTTATCATGCGTCCCTTTGTGTTTTAGGTCCCCAGCAATAATATCGGACGCCTTTGATTGCTGACTGGAGACCATATTCTGCAAAAGAGAGTTAATTCTTCTTCACCACCCACCTTCAGGGGTGGCTTAGAAGCAATGAGTCTAAGTGCATCATCTGAGAATTTCGGCTTTGAAGCCCTAGCAAATAGCCTTGCAGGAGATGAATGATACTCATATGAAAAAGCAGAAAAGTTCTTAGTCCTATGAACATGGCGGTTTGAGGACACACGTTCATATTCATAGGTTTGAGCACGATTTTCCTACCAAACATTGGCGTTAGGGTGACTCAAGTGAGTCCTGTATTCGTATGAAGCCGTTGGACCATATGATGCCTTTGGTCTGGGGTTTGTCTTCTTCCCTGGTGGTGTCATGATGACATTCACTGGAAGATTCTCGAGACACCTTTTGGGAACCCGGATCTTCTTCATAGGTGGTCCATTCCTGCATTTAGTACCAATATACCTGGCAAACACTTCACCATTCTGATTTTTGAACAGTTTATAGTTTGCATCAAAGGATTCATCTATGATAATAGGATTAGCACAGTTAAAGCCAGATAAAGTGGATGGATCCACTGAAGGTTCCTTTGCAGCAACCCATGTGGTTTTGGGATACTGCTCAGGCTTCCAGTAGGAACCATCAGCATTCATTTTCCTCTCGAACCCAACACCCTCTTTCCTAGGGTTTTGGTTCAGAATCTGCTTTTTGAGGACATCACAAAGTGTCTGATGTCCTTTCAGACTTTTATACATCCCTGTTTCAAGCAATGTCTTCAACCTAGCATTTTCATGAGCAATAGCAGTGGTATCCTCCGTAGAGGGGTTAGTTTCCACATTAGTCGTTGAAGACAATGCAACAGCAGCGGCATTGGAACATTCAGCAACAGAGGTAGCGTTATCACGCTCAATGCATTTTAAACATGGTGATTCAAATCCATTCTGTGTAACGCTGATTTGTTGAGCAAGTAATGAATCGCGCTCCTTCAGAAGATCTCCATAATCCACTCTTGTCTTTTCAAGATCTTGCTTTCTTTGAAGACATTCAGAAGAAAGTTTCTCATGATCAGATAAGAGAGCATTATGTTGATCTTGAAGGTCGTCAAACTTGGAATGAAGTCTCTGAAGACTCTCAGCCAAGGCTTTTGACTGATCCATTTCTTCGCCCAACATATCATCGCTCTTACTAAGCATGTTTTGAATCTTTTCCAAAGCCCTTTGTTGTTTAGTGGCAAGGGAAGAAAGTTTGACATAGCTGGGGCCAAATTCATCACCTGATTCATCATCACTAGATTCAGAGAGGTAGCATTCAGTTACCTTAGCACCCCCTACCATGAGGCATGGTGAAGATGAAGACGATTCAGGTGGAAAGGTCATCTCTTTAAGAGACTCCTTGTAGTCATCAAGCCAAGGATCATGACGATTAAGATGACCTTCATAGACCTAAGAAAGCCGGTCCCAGATTAGCTTTGCGTGATTGAGGTGCATGACGTTCCTGAACTGATTTTGGGATAGGCAGGAGCAGATGACATCCTTCGTTGTGAGGTTCAGTAGAGTGTACTTGTGAATGTCATCAGCCTCCGCCATCTTGCATAGATCGGTAAGACCAATCTCAGTGACGGTCCACAGTTCGCTGTCCATAGTCATGAGTCGCTTCTTCATCATGGCTTTCCACCGAGGATATTCATGACCGTCAAAGGTGGGGCAAAATACATTCCTCAATCCTGCAGTCGACATAGCTAAACTCCAGGTGGTTAAACCGAATCACACAGAACAAGGGAGTACCTTGCTCTGATACCAATTGAAAGTGCTAGTTATCGACTAGAGGGGGGTGAATAGGCGATTTTTATCAAAGTCTTCAAAACTTGGAAGTTTCGAAGACAAACAATAGAAATGACCTAATTGATATGCAGCGGAAGATAAACTACAACAAGCAAGCCATAGTCAAGTATGCAATAATGTGAACGTACAAAGAATAATAGCAGCAAGGTAGTAAGGATCAAGATGGAAGATAGTATGAAGCCAGTCAACAATAGTAGTCAAGCGATGAAGTCAAACAGATAAGACAAATAAGCAATGACTTCACGAAGACAAACTCAAAGTAAAGGAGGGAAGGGATAGAACCAGTCACTTGTTGAAGACACAGGATTTGTTGGGCCAGTTCCAGTTGCTGTGACAACTGTACGTCTGGTTAGGGAGGCTGAGATTCAACTCAGAAGACCGCGTCTTCACCTTATTCCCCTTGAGCTAAGGACACACAGTCCTCGCCCAATCACTCTAGTAAGTCTTCAAGGTAGACTTCCAAACCTTCACAGACTTCGTTCACCGGCGATCCACAATGACTCTTGGATGCTCAGAACGCGACGCCTAACCGGCTGGAGGATACACAGTCCTCAAGTGTAATAAGTCTTCAGGTCACACAGACAGAAAGACTTCAGTGATGCCTAACACTCTTTGGCTCTGGGTGTTTGGGCTTTGTCCTCGCAAGGATTTCTCTCTCAAAGGCTTCAAGGTGGGTTGCTCTCAAAACGACAAAAACCGTAAACTAACTCTGAGCAGCCACCAATTTATGGTGTAGGGGGTGGGCTATTTATAGCCATAAGGAAACCCGACCTGATATGTCCGAAATGACCCTGGGTCACTAAGGAACTGACACGTGTTCCAACGGTCAGATTTCAAACACACACGACAACTTTACTTGGGCTACAAGCAAAGCTGACTCATCCAGCTCTGGATAAGATTTGCTCTCATTGTCTTCACTCAAAGACATAGGATTTGGGTTGAGCATCACTTCAGTCACTCTGACTTTGTTCACTTGGACCCCACTTAACAGTACAGTGGTTCCTATGACTCAACAAAGAAGAAAAGGAAACAACGAAACAACATAGTCTTCGCGCTCCATAGTCTTCGCTCAATGTCTTCTCTTGTCATAGTCTTCAATGTGAATATCTTCACATACCACCATTGTCTTCAATGTGTTCATACATTTTTAGGGATCGACTCCGGTAGGTAAACCGAATCAATGGGGGACACTACCTGCGTTATCCTGCAATTCTCACAAACGCATTAGTCCCTCAACCAACTTTGTCGTCAATACTCCAAAACCAACTAGGGGTGGCACTAGATGCACTTACATGCGCCACCTTTTATATTGCACCCCCTTAAATGTAGGTGGCTTCAAAAGCGCAGCAAAACCACTCGGAGTAAATTGCCTGTGATCAGGTTTTTGGATTGGATTGTTGAATATATGAGCAATTTAGTATGAGATTTAATCTGAATTAGCAGTAAATAGATCATGATGACAATAGCAAACATCAAAGTAATGATGCGGACTAAATCAGGAGGACAGAATCACATACTGTACAGCGGGAGCAGAACCGATGTGGTTGATGTTGTCACTCATGTCGTTGATGAAGAGGATACCAAGGTCGGGGAAGAAGGCTGTCATTGAGGAAGTCGTCGCTAGCAGCAGTCACAGGAGTCTGCTCCCCAAAAACCTGATCACCCCTCTCCCGTACAGGATCACGAAAGGCGGGGTTCAGAGGACTGCTGTCCCTTCTCGCGGTGCACGCCGGAAGGAGGGCTGGAGAAGAATTGCGCTGCGGTGCTAAGATTTGGAACGGTGCGAAACCATATGATACAACGGCAGCTAGGGTAGAGCATGTCAGGTCGGAGTATAATAGTAGGCCTTTGGCCCCCAAACCCCACGTCCAAGTCAATAATAGCTCAAAAAAAGTCAATAATATCCCCACCAAGGTTTGTCTCAAAAAAAACAGAGTAATTAAGGCGTCCGTTAGTCCCTTTAGTATAAATACAATATCATTAATAATGGCCCCACCTTTTGTCTCACAAAGTAGAGTATGTTGGAGTACAACCGGCTACACATTTACAATCCGCTTCTCTTCTCTCTCCGCTTCTCTCTCCTTCAACTAATCACAAATACTATATGTAAATCCTTATAGCCTGCTTATGTCATCTAATTATAGTACTTGCTCTAAAAGTTACTATCCACTGTGTAGTCTGAAATGCCGGGCGTGCAGCGGGCGGTGCCCTCGGTCGGCGCGCCGCTTCAACGGCGGAAGCACTGAGAGTTCGCGTTGCCCTGACTTGCCATCAATGTGGAGTGGCGGGCTCAGCTGGCGCCAGGTGGGAAGCGCGCGTGGGAGGGGGGAGGGTTTTTTGTTGGGCCAAGAAGGTGAGAAGCCAACTTGGGATCGGTCCGGACGGGGAAATATCATGTGCTCCCATACTCTGCATATGACACTAGTCTATGTTACTACTCCCTCCTTTCCGGTTTATAGAAATGTTTAGAGTAACATAGTAATATGTTACAGTACAAGTTACTCCCCACTATGACCAGCCTTGGCCTCTCCCAGTGATCCACCATGTATAGCTGCTAAGCCTGCCATGTGGGCATAAAATATGATGTGGCACCAATAAACTAAGCACCTATGCATTGAACACTTGAGTTACTAAGCCATTTAATGCACTTAGCACCTCATCTAAAGAGCATTAATAGTATAGCTAGCTTCTGGCTATAAGCCTACAGCCCATCTTATAGTCAACATGTACAAAGTGCCTAGGAGCATGTGCTAGAGCTGGCTTTTCACGAAGAGCCCGCTTACCTTCTCTCTCCTCTTCTCTTTCCTCCAACTAAGAAGAAATATACTACTGTTTATTCCTTATAGCCCGCTGACTCAGCTCTATTGTACTTGCTCTAAGCACATCTAAGCACTTTCTAGCACCCCCTTGACCATGGACCTTGACGGTGTACGTCACCTTGTGTCTCATAATTTTCCTCGTCATCATCTGAGTCCTAGAAGATCTCACCCACATCATCATTAGCATGCATCCGCCTTGATAGACAATGTGCGCAGAAGGAGTAGAGGCGACTAGGGACGCACCACCACCACGTCGTGGGCACTCCGTATGTGCTCGTGTGCGTGCCGCGTGCCGCGTGCGTGTTTTTCCATCGGTGCTAGCTCTAAGGCCGAGACTGCGGTCGTCTTCATCTCTGACTACTACCTCCGTCCGGATTTATTGGTCCCAATTGTGTTTCGTGCAAAATTTTGACCATAGATTAAACTAACAAAATGTTCACGCATGTCACCAAACATTATATTTTTGAAAACTATGTTCAAATACGAATCCAATGAGATAATTTTTCTTGACATGCATTAACATTTTGTTAGTTAAATCTTTAGTCAAAATTTGACACAAACTACAAAGGGGACCTATAAACCAGTACGGAGGTAGTAGTAGTTGAGCAACGACGGCAAAGAGGTGCTGCAAGAGATGCGTATGAGCCATTGCGTGCGAGCTTCGCCGTAGCGCGACGAACCGGACGTCGCCGCGGATGGCGCACGCCTCCATGCAGCCGAGTGTGTGCGCATGCATGTGTTATTCACGTGCATTCTGCGGCCGAGCGTGTGTGCATGCACGTCTTGTGTATGTGCGTTGTGTGCTCCATGCTGTGCGCGTATGTGCATGAGTTGGATTGGATGGAGTTAGTGCGTTGGCTTGTGTACATATTTTAGAGTGCAGATTCACTCATTTTGTTTCATATGTAGTCCCTTATTGAAATATGTAAAAAGACTTATATTTGGGAACGGAGGGAGTATAAAACATCTTCAACTTAGCATCCTGATGTACCGTTTCTAGTGGTTAGAGAAAATTTCATGTTCTTTTAGTTGTTTATAGGTGGGCAGGCAGCAAAAAACAGGGGAAAACGCGCAAGGTTCCTTGTAGACGCTCCACCGCAAGGTTCCTTGCTCCTCCTCGGTTGTCGGGAATCTATGCTCTTCAACTCTTTTCTTTTATGTGAGCTTTGTTCATCCTTTTCCCAACACGCGAGACATATAGCATCAAGGTGCACGTGTCATGCAAGAAAATGGAGACAATCAGATAAGCAGTGCATAAGTGAGTCGTGCGGGGGGGAAGCGGGGGGAAACCCTTTTCCGTAAGTGAGTTGTGCACTTCGATGGCACCTACGCAATATTTTTTCTCCTCGATGACACGTGAATGGCACGTGAATAGTGCATGTACTCAACGACGGAGCACGGGATGGTAGCAATGACATGGTCAGCCCTTTTTTGGAGAGAGTATGTACTACTAGTAAATAACTTTGATGTGTCCCATCAACTCGCAGAACGATGAGAAGCTTGATTACGCCTTCTCCCTCGCCAACGCATGCGCAGTGGCTCGCAGCACGAGGAGAAACTTTTGCTTACAAGCGGTGGACGTGCAGCAGTTCATTTGGTGTCAGATTGCCAGAAGCACTACTGTAGAACCATTGACTTCCAGAAGAGGTGAAGAGCCAAGCGCAAGGTCACCTACTAACCTTAGGCTAGGCGTAGTGGGAGTAACATAAGTAGAGGTACCTCCTTTTTTTATTCTAGAAACAACCACACGCGAATATCAAGGTGCTGGTTACGTAGAACAAATTTCCTGCAGTCCGTGCTCAGCCCTCCTCTATCTCTCTTCTCAGCCAGCCAGCGGATGCGCGGAGCCCATCGTCTGTTTGATCACATGCGGCCCCACATGTCAGTGAAAATGCAAGAGGACCCACTGAACCTGCACATATTTCACCTCGACATGCTGGTGATGAAAAACAAATCCAAGAAAGATCTTCGGTGGTCGCTTTTGGAGTTACTCAAGAGTAGTAAGATTCTATTTACAGTTTAACCCAAGATGCACATCTCGTGGCTTCAACTACCACTCTATTTTCTTTCATGACACGACCTGGATGCTGGATGTCCCACGTGTCGGCAAAAGGAGGAAGAACCCGACCAAATCTTCTGTTGTGCTCTCGGATTAGACTAGTTGTGCTAACTAAATTTTTTTTGTGTACTCCCTCCGTTCCAAAATACTTGACTTCTATTTGTCCAAAAATGGGTGTACCTATATACTAAAAGATGTCTAGATACATATATATTTTGACAAATAGAAGGCATGTATTGTGCAACGGAGGGAGTAGAATGGATGCAATTTTTTGTATTGGGAAGAAGAGTACATCCATATATTGATAGAGCGCAATTTAGTAGATGTTCTATCACTTTTAGCTAGCACAGAGGCTATAGATGAGATTAGTGCACTTGTTGATACTCCTACTTGGTATGCATGTTGCTGCTTAGACGTAGAGAAAAACGGACCGGACGGAGTACTAGAATAGAGGGTAGACATGAGATTAGATGCGAGGAAGCAACGTCTACTTCTTTACACTCGAAGAAGAAAGAAGCACGCAAGATCGAGCCTCCACAGATCAACAATGAATGCATCCAGAAGGCACTAATCCAACTTACAGGAGTAGTAAAATGTATTCTTGTGGTTCTTGTTTTCTTTCGTCTTTCTTTTCTAGTCAACATTATCGTTGGAGTTCGTGCAAAACGGAGGTCCGTTTTGGGTCGTGCATTGCAGTTGGCCTTACAAGTGGGACCGCAGTTAAGGAAACCGACTATTGGCAAACCCCCACCTTGCCCGCCACGCAATGGCTGAGTTAGAGAAACGATGAGGTTGATGAGATTGCTCTAGCACGGACTCCAAGAAATATGGTGTCAGATGGAAGTCGTGCGGGTGGCTTGTGCCGTACTCCTGGACGTGAATGCTTGTTCTGGCCCATGCCACCCTACTACTCCTACTACTTACTATATACTCCCGCACAAGTATCAAGGATTCGAGGTGCTGGTTACGTAGTACTACCTCCATCCTGGTTTATAGATCCCCTTTGTAGTTTCTATCAAATTTTGACTAAAGATTTAACTAACAAAATGTTAATGCATGTCAAGAAAAATTATCTCATTGGATTCGTATTTGAACATAGTTTTCAAAAATATAATGTTTGGTGACATGCGTGAACATTTTGTTAGTTTAATCTATGGTCAAAATTTGGCACGAAACACAATGGGGACCAATAAATCCGGACGGAGGTAGTAGAGTACAATATGGCTACAATAAAAACACCCGCACAACGCGCGAAGCATGTGAAGCTAGTACAAATAGTGTACTACTATTGTATATTGGCCTCATCCGATAACCTATTGTAATGCACATACAATTATGTATTCGGAAAATATTTTTTTGCCTCATTGCACCCCTCACTCACAGAAGCGACTCGAAAGCCATTCATAAATTTAGTAAGTTTATCACAGGCATTTCATTTTATTACGTACAACAGGTCATCAACCCACATCGACAACGAGGATACATTATAAATACTAAAGTTTTCACCACACAACAAATAACAAGCAACGAAATGAACTTCAACTCAACCATTCCTCGGAGTTGGAAACGCTTGCTTTGAACCACAAGTGATTCTCTGGGACGGGCCATCCGTTGTCGATCTGGAGACCAACGCAGGACTGATCATCCAGGCTGAAGCGGCCTACTATATCAGTACCAGGGTAGGGAACCACCCAAATGTCCGAGGTGTAGACACAGTTGCTTCCCATAAATGGTAGTAACATTGTGTCAACAGCAGTTGGATCGCCTTTCACCATCATTGGATAGTTTTGTCCAAGGAAGAGCAAGCTTTCTCCAAGACTATCAATTCTGTACCAGGGAGAAGGAGTTGGCACTAGCACACTAGTATCCATCCAGAATACCATGCAACGGGTGTTGGAATAGGTCCGGAGAGTGCGGCCATGGGAGACTACACCTGCTTCCTTAGTAGTAACATCATCAGTGGGCTGTATACGCACGAGAAGAGGTGATCCATCAGAATTAGTTTCCAGGCGCCAAATAGTATATGGGCACTGCTCATCCTCGTGCTCGTGATCATCACCATCGTCATCTCCCCCTTGGTTATAAAAATCTTCAAGTATAGGTGGTGGAATGTTCGCAGGACCTTGGAAACACAAGAAGAAGGTTAATTAGTAAAGGGAAACTTGCTAGCCCGCATGCATGTGGATGAAACAATTATAATTACGGTGGAAGACAAACGTACTGAAACAACGACTCCATGCAAAAACAGTGCCACGAGTGGTGGCAGCAAACACAAGGCCCTCGTATTCAATTGCATCACAGTACTCATCCATGTACAGAAACTGATTTTTGAGCAATATCCATCGAGTCAAACCAGCAAGGACGGCAACAAGCTTGTCGAAGATAGCAACAACTTCATAGTTGTTGTAATTCCAAGAGCGGTTGGGAACTCGAGAAATTGCTATCTTCTGTAGAAGACAGTCACCATGATTGTATTTGAACGTGCGTACAATACCAGTGTGCTCAACCTCTGGGCAGCCTGCTGAGATTTTTGGAAGTGGAACCCGGTCACGAGTGTACACATTCACAAGTTCCCACTCGCAGTTGGACCCAATGTAAACAACCCAATCTCCATTTGCGCCTGCCCAAGCCTTGTCCTCAAGCGATGGCATCTTAACATCATACGTATCATTATCAAGCGGCATCAACTTGCAAAGGGCGAGGCCTCCGTCGTGACGGTGCCAGTCATCAGGGTCACGGCGAAGAAGGTAAGGGAGATCAAACCGCTCCTTGACTCTTGGGTTCCTTGTAATGATGTTATTAGTTAAGTCAAGAATGGGCTTCAACGAACCTGCCATGCTAGCCGAGGTGATGACGTCGCACCGATCAATGAGTTCCTCCACCACGTCATCTTTCAGATCGGGGCAAGAATAACGGGGTCGTTTCCGTCCTATTCCCTTCGTGGAGAATATGATTGAACAATGGAAGAAGAAAGGGTGAAGGGCTGAAGGAAAATGGAGGAGGGAGAGGAAGAGCGTGCGACAGCAGTTCAAAATCGAGAGGGAAAGGCGAAGAGTCGGTGGGCGGTTGCCGGTTTGCCACGGTTCGAGAAGGGGAGCCCCAACCTACACGTCGATTCAGAAATACTCCTACTACTCGCCGTCGTCTCACTGATATGTTGGAACGGGACCACATGTCAACGAAACATGGTGTGTAATTTCTCGTGCAAAATGCGATCTGGCCGCGTTGGCCCGAGGTGCCACATTAGTTTTTTTTTGAAAGTTTGCCGCATTAGTTATCGACCTTTATTTTTTTAACATGCAATCTGAATGGATAGCTCCTGTGGTCATCACACGTGAGCGGATATAGTGATGGTTGATTCGCCCGAGAAACTTATTACTGTGGGAATATGGGAGTACCAGCGGATTCAAGGAACAGAGAAATGATGTTTGCTTCGTCCGAGCAACTTACTGTGGCGAAGGTGGGGCTTTGTGATTTGACTGCTCACTAGTCTTTACTACCGCGGCGCAACGACCGGGGTGAATCTTTACCTGAAGTTGTGTTGTGCACTCAATATTGCTGCATGGCAGGTGGAGCTGGATGAATGATGGCCAACATGTCGGCAAAACGAAGTTGAATTGTTTCTGGCATTGCTATCAATCCTTCAGGATTTGTTATATGTACGCATAATTTTGATGAAATTGTACTATGATGCTATGAAGGTTTCAACTCTGGTTCCCCCAGGAAAAAAAAGGTTTCAACTTAGGATTCATGTGTCTTGCCTCGAGATTATCTCGTTACAACATTCCATCAAATACAAATGAAACTACCATGGCTAATGCATCTCAATGGTTCGCAGATCAGCGCCAATATTCACATCACAACTGAAGAAAAAGTTGTGAGAAGGTGTACAAATAAAGAAAAAAGATAATTGATCGATGTTGTTCGTAGGCATGGCTCCATTTCCTTGGCATAGTGTTCATTGCTTGGCAGCTAGTTTCACCCAGCTCTGTAGCCAGAAAAGAGGTGTATGAAGGACACCACAATCTGATCATTTTGTGCAGCTCCACCAAAATCGGGCGGACCATCCCTGTTTGCAAAGATATCTAGTCAGTGTGATTACAATAATAGTGGAACTAGATGATGAAACATTACACACATAAATAGAAGCCGATCACCTCTACGATCTCTCTTTAGGACTAACTTCTTGTTGGAGAAGATTAGGCAAGGAGTTGGATGAGGAGGATAGCAAAACCAATCTCCCTTTCCACAGTCCCACAGAAATGTAAAAACGTTGCCCGTGTGACATTTTGGCGGAACTGGACAAAACACTCTTTAGAAAAGTGATTTGTGCAGTTCACCAGAAGGTCGCAATAGCAACGAGGTGAAAATGGATAACCCTGTTTGCAAAAGGAGGTCGAAAGGAAATAATTACTGCCCAATAACACGAGTTGAAGACACATACTCCGACAAAAAAGAAGCATGTTCCATGTAAAAAGGGAAAGATAGCACATGGTGGTTTATCAGAAATGGTTTGAGGACGAGATTACAAGATGGAAAGTACACCAGCCGAGATACGATTTAAGCAAACAACTAAAGAAGATCCACATGAAGCAACGTGGGAAGATGGGAAGTGGAGCAAGGCTGGAGGAAGCTGTACCTGAGGGTCGTCGGGATGTTACTAGGAGGGCGCCGGTGGCCGGGATCTGCCCATACTGCGGCAGCGAGCAAGTGGCGAAGGCCCTACCGCGCCGGAGCTTGGTCAAAGAGAATCGCGGGTACCGCAGATCGGGACGAGCTGCCTCAACACCATCGAACGGAGAGACAATGCACATCCTCCCTTTCCGCCGATGGACGGGATGCGGCCGGATCACTGACCAACGCTGAGAGTGAGAGGCCACGGCGGCCTTGTGTGACGAGACTCACAAGAGACAAAACCATTTTTCCATTTTCCCCACGGCAATCATTTTATATTTTAGGCATGGTACCCGACCCTCCTTCGAGTAAACAACCGCTACACGCGTCAAATTATCACGTTGGCTGCCTTTTCATACAGAAACGAACTCCACCGTGTACCCGCGCAGGTGTGGCCGGGAACGAGACGTGAGTACGTGCATCATGCATGCACTTCTTCTTTAGGTGCAGGTACGTACGTGGGTGGGTGTGAGAGAGATGGTTTGTGTGAAACAGAGGCAGTGTGTTGATGATATCTCAATCAGAAAAACATAACATATGCAATGTGTGTGAAATGGAGTCATGGACGTGGGATATCGATAGAATTGAAAACAGGCATGAAGTGTGTGGCTGCGCGATCGATAAAGAGTGCCATCGAATTTGTGTTTGCCCACGTCAAAGATACAGGGCGGCTGGCTACTGGAATTTGAGAGGGCAGAGGTGCAGTTCTTCTCCGTGGCATGGATACCTACCTACAACGTTCGACTATCGGGGTAGGGGGGTAGAGACCGGTCGACTAGTATATGTGTGGGGAAGGAGAGAGACCTAGCTATGTATTGAGGGAGATCGGTCGACATCCATGGATATGTGTAGCAGAGGAATAAGGTTGGGAAAAAGACAAAGGTAGAGCATCAGGGGGTTGGTGGTGGAGTGGCGTCTCACAAATGGTGGGAGAGGCCTGCAAGAAAAACGGAGGGTATGAGTGCAATATCAATAAGAGAGGGCGGGGGATGTCTGTCTGTCTATGCACGTGTGTGTGAGAGACGGGTCGGGAGGTATTCAAGGATGATGAGGGTAGAAGATATGGTTGTGGTAAGCATGCGTAACTACATAGGAAGATCAACCATCGTGTGTCTGAGAAAAGGAGAGACATAACTAGCTAGGTAAGTGTATCGGTGCTTTGTGAAAACGAATTATAGTCGACCTGGCTATATGTAGGGAGATCAGTTCATATGCACGCCTGCATGTGTTAGAAGCAAATAAGGTCCGGAGAGGCAGACAAGGGGAGAGGGTGTGTCTAGGAGGTGGTGCAAGAGGCCTACCATGTCGAGGGGGGAGGAGTGTGCGAGCATGTGATTAATGAAAAGAGGGGCGAGAGTGTGCACCTGCGTGGAATCGTATTGGACATATGGGGGCATGGACGGTGAGAAGAGAAGAGGGGAACTATATATATATGTGTTTTTTGTAGGCACACTTGGCTAGAGAGGTATATCAATCGGTGTGTGCCAGAAAGAAGGAGCCGGGGGCCTACACACACCGCTGGTGGACGACCTAAAGAGAAATAATGAACATGCGCGATGGAGGGGACGCTAAGGGTGTGTGAGGGGGGCGGGCATGTGCATGCATGATAGAAAGTTAGCGTTAGCTAGCTACAAATAGAAGAGGACCGTGAATGTGTAAAAGACGAACAAAGATCATAATTCATTATAAAAAGGTGGATACGGATACTTGAAGAAGATATCATAATGTAGAACATTGATTATAATTTGGGCTAATGTGTGGCTTTTGCAACTCAGGTCTAAATACTTGTCATAATGTAGGGGGCGAAGCACTATACTTTCTGTGATAAACACGGTGTACGTATGGAACATGGTGTAGATTATGAATATATAGTTAGTACATCAAATGTACTATTATTTGGAATCAACATCAAGTGTATTCAAAAAATAGAATTCGAGTTCATGTAGTACACAAGTTCATATCTATCTCTATAGTAATCATGTGGTGTGTTATTAAGGTAATACACGAATGATGGTTGAAGTTGGCAACAATCATGATTGTAGATTCTTATTGAAATAGAGAAACGAATTCAAATTTAGTTCGAATTGCAGCGGTAGTATACACATTTGGAATGCACTAAAATGTTGGTATGAGTAGGTTACATGCATTATACAGCAAGCGAAAAAATTTAATCGGACATAACATGGATTCATACTCCCTCCTTCCATCTATATAGGGCGTAATGAGATTTTTAAGACCGCCTTTGACTATTGACAAGATTAATAGTACATGACATGCACAATGTGAAAATTATATCATTGAAAGAACCTTTCACAAACAAAGTTAACGGTGTGCTTTGTGTAAGTTGCATGCCATACATCATTGCTCTAATATTTGGTCAAAGTTAGCATCGAAAAACGCATTAGGCCCTATATAGATGGAAGGAGGGAGTAACTTTGAATAGCATTTGTATAGTAAAACGGGGCAAGACTCTCTCTTTGTGTGGTGTGAATAGTTTTATTTTTTTCGTTTTCTTTTTGGTTGAGGGAAGTGTGAATTGATTTGGTACATACAAGTACAATATTACTACACGTTAGGCTTGTCCCTAAAATTCAACCCGTATCTTGTTATATCCTGAAAATTCAGATATCGTGCTCCCAAAACTGGCGCCTTCACAACCCGCGCCTTGCTATCCCAAAATTACAACACGCGCGAAAACTCTCTCCAGCTGCCAAATCCCGACACACGAAATCTCCCTTCTAACCCTGAGCCGAAAGGGCCGCTAGTTCAAATCGGTGGGGGGTACTTTTGTAACATGCCCTACATTTTGGACAAGCGCGTCCCTAAGTCATGCTTCACCCCCTCCCATCGCCCCCTTTTCGCCATTCGAAATCCCAGGCCACCATAACCTCTCCGCTCCATCCGCGAAACCCCACCCTCCTTCGTCCGCCACGTCACCGCTGCCCAGCCGGAACCTCTTCCCCAACGATGTCGTCCACCGCAACAGCTCAACGTCCCTCGTCCACCTCCCCGGATGAGGATCCGTCATCCATCTCACCGTCCAGCCGGTTCAGCCGCCCCGTCCTCCACCTCCAAGGAGATCCTCCGATGATCGCCTCGTCTATCGCGGCTACTCCATCCCCATAGCGTCGCCTTAACCTGCTCCACCGGAACCGCAGCATCCTCACCGACTCCTCGGACGAAGCCGAGGCCTACTCGGCGCCACCAAAGAGGTTGTACACTCATCACATCGCACCTTCTCCTTAACTCGACCTCCCGGCGCCAACGGTGCTCCATCACGCACCCCCATGGAGCGGCTACCTTGAAGCCGGCGCCGCGGGCGACATCTCCATGGCGGCTCTCCCCCTGTGCGAGGCCCCTTCGGAGGTGGCGTCCATACCAGCCGGATCTGCTGCTGCTACTCTGGCTCTTTCTCGCTCGCTCGTGCTGCTTCTGCTGCTCTGGCTCTCGCTCGATCGCTCGCTCGCCCAGCTGCTACTGCTGCTCTCCCCCTCACTCGTGTTGCTGCTCTCCTCTAATTAAGCCCCACTTCAGTCGACTGAATCGACTTTTGGGTCAGTCGATTTTTAGGGGTTGGGGGGGCTCGCCGGAGTTAAGGAAGAACCACCCGCAGCGGGAACGGGGGCTCACCGGAGTGGTACCGTACTATCTATCTTAGGGTTCAGGGTGGGGGCGGGGGCCTAGAGGGCTGGCCGGGGCGGCGGTGGCGAGTTGTTTTGGGGCGGCGAGGCGGCGCTGGGGCCGGCGGTTCAGCCGGTAGTGGCTGGCGGCTCAGGGGGGTGCAGGTTGAACATGAACTGCAGGCCCTCCCTAAACTACATGTCAAGTGCCTCTCTGCTACCATTGCGTTTAGTTTCGACAGTATCATTCAGATTCCACAGTAAATTTCAGTTTCGACAGTTAAGTTCAGAGTGAACAGTTTTTACCTCATCTGTTGTAGTCAGGTGGTTTTCCGTGATGTTAATTTTACATCCATTTTACATCATCTATTGGAGATGCTATTAGAATCCCACTTGAGATTGATGATGTCGGTCTTGTGCTGCTTCAGCCTTGACGTCTTACGGCTCACCGGAGCTGCTCCAACGACAGAACGATCCATCACAACAGAGCAGTGCCCTGGACGCCGTCTACAGATTCCTCATATCTTCCTCCACACCTCCGACAGCCACCTCTGCCTCAACTGCTTCAGCGACCAACCCAATGATGCTGAGGTCAACACGGCTACGGCAAAGAGGTTGTAAACTTGTTGCATCACTTATTACTATACATTCATGTCGATCCATTAGGGCTATTTTGGTTCAACGGAAAAACATAGCAATAGGGAATTTTCCAATGGAACTCTACTATTCAATTATTCATGCATTTTGTTGAAAGGAATGAAGCAAAACATCCACCTGGACCTACTTTTCAAAATCATATGCATGAAAACAAGACCAAGTGCATTAGTGCCAGAATAACATTCTAACTGTACACGCTTTCATATGGTTTCTCTTTATTTTGGCCATGTTTTTTCTTTGCATTCCTCTGCTCTTCCAATTCCTGTAAACCAAACACCCAAGTTGACAGAAATCCTGTGTTTACAAATGCTTTGTTTACCATGTGCATTTTCGTATCCTATTCTGGTGTTTTTCCTATCCCTGCGTTTTAAGAATCATGCAAGCCAAATGAGCCCTTACAGAATTACTTCAGTTACAGGTACGTGTCGAAGGGAACTTTGTGTGGTTTGTCCTGCTCCTGCCACGATGTCATCCACCTCACCTGAGCTGCTCCATCGACAGAAGCATCCACCAAACCAGACATCACGACTCCTGACCGTCTTTCGCCGCCTCAGATCTCCTTCCCTGCCGCCGGCACCCACCCCAACGGCATCACCATCATTGACTCAGCAGATGAACCTGAGGAGTACACGGGTCCACAAGAGAGGTCGCACTTTTTTGTTTTTGCTTATGTTATGCATTGCTTAAACTTACCTGCTACTTTATCGTCCTGTTCAGCTCTTGGACTCCCAACTTAGGTCCAAATTAATGTTCAAACTTGAGTTCTAAATTAGTTGTGGGGCACATATCGAGGCAGCAATGAATAGTATGTCTGTCTAATATCTGGTTCACCTAGGGTATGCTTATGTTGTTCATCTTGGGTGGGAAACAAATAGTAAAGCAATCATCATCTGTTTTATTAATTTAAAGCAATCATCAGCCTGCTATCATTATTTTTGGATCCATCCACTGGTTGTTACCATCACTCTAAATTTCTGCATGCTCTCCTTACATAATCTCACCATATTTTTTCATATGCATGTCAGATATTGTACACAGTCATGCTGAACATGTAGAGAAAAAGAGAAGAGTTTTGTGCGGCAATACAATGTCATGCAGACATCGCTCCATGGTGGGTTCAATGGCAAACCCTCCCCACTCCTCTCCAGATTGTAATCCAGAGGAAGATATCTGTTTTGAGGCGGATTCAGACGCCGCTGACCACTCCTATTTACCCCCCAAGGTGTTTCCTCTACCTTCGCATGATGATGTTAGTCATATCATGCATATGTTGCCTTGCAGTGCCTACTTTTGACATCATATATGTCATCTGCTTAGTTTAGACATGTTCTGTAATGCCACCTGTTTAGTTTCTATATCATATATGGGAATTATGCAGTCTCATGTCTTTTAGCCAGCCATAATATATGTGAAATGTGCAATGCCATCCTGTTTAACCAGGCATCATATATTTGAATGATATCTTGCCCATCCTTTTCTTCATTACATTTCCATTTGTCGACAATGTTTGTATATTAAACTACTCTTCCTGTAAATCAGCCATTTGGGTGGGAGATGGAAAAATCTGGAGTGAAAACAAGGCCTTCAGAGCAGACAATGCTACCTATCGAAGCAGATCTCTTGTTGGGTCCCGATAGCTCCTCAGAGATGGATTCAGAGACAGATGACCAGTCCTATTCCCCTACTGAGGTGTATGCTCTAACTTGGCATGGTTATACTGCTCATATCGTGCATACGGTGTCTTGCATTGCATAGTTTAGACATCATATACACAATATTCAACACCATGTTCTTAGTTCAGACATCATATTGAATGCCCTCTGTTTAGCATATAAATCACATATGTGAATTAAATGATGTGATCCTGATTACTTAGATAACATGTAGGTGAATTATTTCATGCGATCCTGTTTAGTTATTCATCAGATCTTTGAATTATGTTATGCTATGCTATCCAATTTAGATAGACATCATATATGTGAAATTATGTCATGCTATCCGTTTTAGTTAAACAATATACATGTCAACTATTTCATGCCCTCTTTTTTCCACACTATCTATTGCATCTGTCTCCCATACAATGTCTGTACATTCAACTATGTTTCCTGTTTATCAGCCGTTTGAATTGGAGCGGGTGATGCCAGTATCTAGCGGAATAAAAACACGGTCTTCAAATAAAACAGTGCTACCTCTTGGTGGAGATAGCACCCCGGTTGTACATGCACAAGAACCAGCCCTACCACACATAACCCAAACTCTCGCAGATTGTACCCCTACTGTGATGGACAGAGAACCAGCTTCACCCAATCTAACCCCAACCCCAGCCGATAGTAACCCAGTTCCTGTTGACACAGCACCATCTCCACCAAATAGCTCCCAAACAAGAGTAGTTAGTAAGGCAGCTCCAATTCCCAAAGGGCCAGTACTATCACGGCGAACCCCAACTCTACCAGTTAGTACGCCTATTCCTGTGGAGGAAGCACAACCAGCCAGTCGTAGTTTAGCATCTATCGCATTTGATGTTGTTAAATCGTATGTGCGTATCTTCCCATCTTGGAAATATTATACCGAAGATGAAGGAAAATGCCAGTTGCAGGTGTTTGTCCAGGAGTTATGTGTAAGTAATGTTATTCATGGCAATTACTTTGCTTCGTCCCATACATCCTACCTCCATGATGGTTATAATACAGCAAATTTTCCCATTTTTCTCTATAGAGAAGGACCGATTTGGAAACTCAGGATGAGGTAACCCGTGCTAATACCTCTGCTATCTTCAAGAATGCTTGGTGGCAGTATCGGAATTACCTGAAGAAAATGTACTTCACCGGCAAGGAAACTCATCAAATTCCCTTACGTTCTCCTGAGACACATTTACTGGACGATGACTTGGAACGCCTTGCTCTATACTGGTCCCGAACCAAGAATGTGGTAAGGTCTATGAGCTCATTTTCTATTTTTAAGTATTATATTCTTGCGTCTTACTGTCCTCTATTCATGTAGAACAAGTGCCTAAACCTGAAGAACAATTGTTCTAATTTAAGATTCCATAGCTATCATAGTTCAAAAAAGCGCTAGGCGTTAATTGTGCATTTTGCCACCGCCTTGCACTTTACTGACCAAAGCGCATGCTTATGCGCAGTTATGCACAGATTAAGCGTAGTTATGCGCAATGCGTTTTGCCAACACCTAGAGCCTAGGCGCGCTTAAGCGCTCGCTTAGGCACGCCTTTTTTAACTATGATTGCTTTACTCTTGTATCACTGTATTTACCGATACAAACTTATTTTTAAATTGAAGGATCCAATCGAAACTCCAATGGCACAGCAGGTATGTTCACGCATGTTTCTTTAACAGGTTTGCTCTTATCAATAGCTCTTGTGATTTCAATTTCAATTGTGTATACAGTTGACTTTCATATCATGCACATTACTAGCATCACAACAGAGCCAATAGTGTTATTGTACATGTAGACCCGTGGTACCCATCTGAAATCTTGTTGTGCCGTCTAGTTTCTCACGCTTTGTATTCTTTCACTGCTGCTTTGTCTTGAACTGATATGATTTGAACCATGTCTCTATTTTGATTTGGCAAGACAATGAAGTGACCATAGGACATAGATATATGTTTGTTTGATGCTTTTATTATGTACTAGTACTTGGCAATAGAAGACTTGGTAGTTTAATCCTGTCCACCTTACTAATGAACTGGTTCACCAAAATGAGTTTCATATACTAGTACATGCTAAACTTGTTATGTGTCTCCTTGTTTCTTCTTTTAGAATGCTGACAAAATATTGGGGAAGAGTGCCTTATTAAGCAATGGTAAAGGAAGTAATGCAGATAAGGTTCAGGATAGTGACACATCCTTGTTGGTCTCCAACAAAGCTGATAAAACAGCTAAGGAAGACTATCTTGAAGACAGCGAGACAACCCCAAAGTCCTATCTTGGTTTAGTGTTCAAGTTACTGGCCACTACTGCTTGCACAAGCTATTCAAACTCACTGTCTAAATCAGTTCGGTTTCTTGAGTCTCAACTACAAGCTGAAAGACATCGATCAGCTGTGCTGCGACAAGAAGCGGAAGGACTGCGGAAGTCCCTGGAGCATTCAGATGCATACTTTCTGGTGCAACAGCAAGCGTTGGAGGATTTTAGTGCCAAACAGGACAAAGCTAATCAGCTTGCTAAGCTTATTGCCAGCATGGTGGATACCCAGGATAATGGTTCTTGAGCTCTTCTGAAGTTGTTTCAGTTATGCTCTTGTTTTGCTGCCATGTTTATTTGCACTGGTGGCCAATTTTGATGGCCAGTGTATGTAATATGCTGCTTTGTTCCCTATATTTGCACTGGTGGTGAACTTTGATGCCCAGTGGATGTAATATGTGTAATAGCGGTAATAGGCTTGCCTTAATTGCTTGCTTATTTATTTCCTTATTATCTTGTTTAGTTGTTTGCTTGTAGTCACTGCAGTTCTTTTTCTGTGTTTTTCTAGTGGCCACAATAGCCTATTTTTGGTAACTAGGCCAAAATAATCATGGCAACACGCGGACTGATGGGCCTCCTGCAGGCCATATGATCCATGGGCCTTCGTTCGGCCGTAGGACCATTGGCCTTCTATATGGGCCGTAGGATCCATCGGCCTTCTTCTATACGGGCCTTAGGGATCAATGGGCCTTCTACGGGGCGTAGGGTCCATGGGCCTTTTACGAGCCGTACGATCCATGGACCTTCTACGGGTCGTACTTTCGATGGGCCTCATACGGGCCATAGGATCCATGGGCCTTCTACGGGGCGTATCATCATTTCGCCAATCATGGGTCGTACTATTCGTGGACCATAACGGGCCGTTAATAGGCCGTATTTGATAACTCTATGAAAACAGCCCAACGGGTTTTTTTAACAAGAAAACGGCCCAACGTATTAACTCCGCAAACGGGCCGACTGTAACGACGGGCTGAATTTGGCCCACAAGCAGAAAATGATAGTAATGGGCCTTATGTAACCGAATGCTACAAGTGAGCCCAAGAATCAACGGGCCCTGAGAAGGCCGAAAGATAACTTGGGCTGGAATCGGCCCAATGCAATAATGGGCCGTTAATGGGTATAAAGTGATACACTGTTCATTACGGGCCAGTTTCACCACGGGCCGTTAATGGGCCAAGAGTTACAAAGGTCCTCATATGGGCCTAAAGAAGTCATGGGCCACACATGGTCCGGAAGTTAAAACGGGTTGAATCATATTGGACGGCCCAGATGATGCTATGGGGCTTAATTCGGATAGGGCGTAACGGGCCCTGGGTAAGCGGGCTGTAAATGGGCTATATGCGAATAGGCCGTTAACAGGCTTTCCGTGGGCCGGCCGACCACCTTTTGACCAAGTCAAATAGGCCGGCCTTTTCATAGGAATCGGCCTCTGTTGGGCCGTGTCACGTGCCGCCGTATCATAGGCGCCTTCGGTCCAATGAGCGGATGACATCTGTCCCAACAGTGAGCCAACACGTGTTTCCTCCAGCCAATGATGATTTTACACGTGGAAAATCCCCATTGGTCGGGGCTCTTAATGGGTTATCGGATCCAAAACCCGACTCGATAGCTTAATGGTGTTCCGTTACGGTGGATGCCACGTGTTGGTCACCCTTGATGAAAGCACTTCTGTGACGCGCGATTTATCGTCATGGAAGTGGACACTTCCCTGGTGATAATTTTGGTAATGTCATGGAACACTTCTACGACAGCACAGGTATGACTATCTTGATTTTGTCATAAATTTTTCATGGATGTACATGCATGACAAAAAACATGACCTACTGTGACAAACACATATCATCGCGGAAGTGTATTTTTTTGTAGTGCATATGACTCTGATTGGCGAAGAGTTGGCAACCGACGCAGTGTTAGACAAGGTCCTGTGCGTCTGCTCGGGCCGTCGGCCAATAGAAACCTGTACGGAAGGCCTTGCTGACTAGTGCTCAAGCCGCAGCGTGGTGCCCGCCCATTCCGGCATGGATCTCAGCCAAGAGTTGCCGCCCTTCCTCTTCGGGGATGCACCTTTGGAGCACTCTGGTAGCACTTTTCTTATAGAGCTCTCCTTCATGCACTTTGTAAACTTTGGAACACCGAACAATGCAGCGTGCTTCGTTTTGGTCTTCAGGGAGCTCCTGCCTATTTAGGTAGGCCAAGAAAGGCTCAGTCCACGAGGCGATGATAGCCATTATTTCGTGGGCTGACGATGTTATTTCGGTGGTAGAACCTCCGACTATGTCTGATAGTTCGGAATCTGGGGATGTATTCGGATCCGTGCTGGTATTGCCGGATTCCCCTTCCCATACCACAGATGGCTTGAACAGTCTTTCCAGGAATATGTTTGGTGGGACGGGGTCGCGTTTAGCACCGATGCGGGCAAGGACGTCTGCTGCTTGATTGTTTTCGAGCCACATGGTGGAATTCGAGCCCCTCGAACCGAGCTGACATTTCAAGGACGACATTGCGATAGGCCACCATTTTCGGATCCTTGGCATCAAAGTCTCCATTTATTTGTGATATTGCAAGGTTTGAGTCTCCGCGCACTTCTATGCATTGAATGCCCATAGAGACTGCCATCTGAAGACCGTGCAACAGAGCCTCGTATTCGGCTGCTTTGTTGGAGTCTGTGTATAATATTTGGAGAACATATTGGACCGTGTCTCCGGTGGGAGAGGTCAAGATGATGCCTGCTCCCAATCAGGCCAGCATTTTAGAGCCGTCAAAGTGCATGATCCAGTTAGAGTACGCGCCGTACTCTTTAGGGAGTTCGGTTTCCTTCCATCCGGCAACAAAGTCGGCTAATACTTGCGACTTGATAGCCCGCTGAGGTTTGTATGCTATGTCAAACAGAAGGAGCTCGATGGCCCATTTGGCAATCTGGCCTGTGGCATCGAGGTTATTTATTATGTCGTTCAGCGGTACTTCAGAGGCCACCGTAATGGCACACTCTTGAAAGTAGTGTCGTAGCTTCCGGGATGACATGAAGACCGCGTATGCTATTTTTTGATAGTGTGGGTACTGGGCTTTGCATGGGGTGAGGTCTGTGGATATGTAATAAACTCGCTTCTGTAGCGGGAATTTGTATCCGTCGACCTCTCGTTCGACGACGAGTACAGCGCTTACAACTTGATGTGTTCCAGCTATGTATAGTAGCATAGGTTCACCGATAGTGGGTACTGTTAGGACTAGATTATTGACCAATAAGGTCTTTATTTCGTCTAGTCCGGCCGCGGCTTCGTCCGTCCACATGAAGTGTTCGGTACGCCGAAGGAGGCGATAAATAAGCAGTGCCTTTTCTCCTAATCTGGACATAAAGCGGTTTAAAGCAGCCATGCATCCAACTAGTTTCTGGATGTGTTTAAGGTCTGTTGGTATAGCCAACTGTGACAAAGCTCGGATATTTGCCGGATTAGCTTCAATTCCTCTATTGGAAACGATGAAGCCCAGCAGTTTTCTAGAGGGTACGCCGAAAACGCATTTCTTCGGATTCAGCTTGATGTCGTATGTTCGTAAGTTGTCGAACGTAAGCCTCAAGTCATCAATTAGGGTTTCGGCATGTCTTGTCTTTACGACTACGTCGTCCACGTATGCCTCCACTGTTTTGCCGATTTGCTTTTCCAGGCATGTTTGAATCATGCGTTGATAGGTTGCTCCGGCATTCATAAGCCAGAAAGGCATAGTGTTGAAGCAAAAAGGGACATATGGCGTTATAAAAGTTGTTGCAGCTTGGTCGGACTCTGCCATCTTTATTTGATGGTATCCATAGTATGCATTGAGGAAACACAGCGAGTCATGTCCGGCTATGGCATCGATGATTTTATCGATGCGAGGGAGGGGAAAGGGATCCGTGGGGCAAGCCTTGTTAAGGTCTTTGAAGTCGACGCACAGGCGCCAGGATTTGTCCTTCTTTGGTACCAATACTAGGTTCGCTAGCCAATCCGGATGTTTGATATCTCTGATGAATCCGGCCTCAAGTAGCTTGGCTAGCTCCTCCCCCATGGCTTGTCGTTTGGGCTCTGAAAATCGCCTTAGGGTCTGTTTAACAGGTTTGTATCCCGTCAGCATGTTGAGGCCGTGTTCGGCCAATCCACGTGGGATGCCTGGCATGTCCGATGGATGCCAGGCGAAGATATCCCAATTCTCGCGCAAGAAGTCGCGCAATGCAGCGTCCATAGCGGGGTTCAAATGTGTCCCGATGGAAGCTGTCTTCGTGGGGTCTGTTGGGTGGACATGGAATTTGACTATCTCGTCTGCGGGTTTGAATGAGGTGGACTTGGGTCGCTTGTCGAGTATCACATCATCCCTGTCCATGGTGGCGCGTAGCGTGGTTAATTCTTCTGCCGCTAGGGCTTTGGATAATGCTTCCAAGGCCAGTGTTGCGGTTTCAATTTTGGCGCGGAGTGTGACGTCCGAATCACTAGCTAGAGTGATGATTCCATTGGGTTCGGGCATTTTAAGCTTCATGTACCCGTAGTGGGGTATGGTTTGAAAGCTCGCAAACGCGTCCTGCCCTAGAAGGGCGTGGTATCCGTTGTTGAAAGGAGCCACTTGGAAGGTGATTTCTTTCGACCTGTAATTCTCTAGGGTAACGAATACCACATCGAGTGTGATTTTTCCCGCACACCGTGCCTCCCGACTAGGGATGATTCCCCTGAAGGTCGTGCCACTTTGTTCAATGCGGCTTTTGTCAATCTCCATCTTCTTGAGTGTTTCTTCATAGATTAGGTTTAATCCGCTTCCGCCGTCCATGAGTACTTTAGTGAGCCGAAAGCCATCCACTATTGGGCTGAGGAGTAGGGCGCCTGGCGCCCGGATGGACTGGAATTTGGGTTCGTCACTGGCATTGAAGGTTATAGCAGTGTCGTTTCACGGGTTTACCTTTGCCACATGGCAAATTTCAGCGGAGCTTCGATGTGCTCGCTTGGGCCTATTGTTTGAGGCGAAGGTCTCGAAGACCGTCAGCACCGTATTGTGTTCCTTGGCGGGATGTGGTTCTGCTTTATGGCTCTCGAGGAGATCCTCGCCACTCTTGGCTACCTGCCGGAGTATCCAACATGCTCTAAGGCTATGAGTCGGCGTTGCCTCCGGCGTGCTGTGAAGCTTACACGGCCCGTTGAGCCATTCCTCCAATACGGTTCCACGCCCTTGGGCGGGTTTTGGTTTCTTGGGAATTGAGTTGGTCGCCTTACGAGAGTTCAGCCGTTTAGTTCGAACAAAGTTTCTGGCGAGGGCCGTACTATTCCAAAATTCTGTTTGGGTTTTCCAGGCACTTTCCATCACACAGTACTTTTGTACTATGGTTGCTAAGTCTATAAAGTGCACTATGTCACGGCGACTTATAACATTAAGGAGTCCTTTGTTCGTGCAGTTCCTGCAGAAAAGAGAGACTACGTCCTCCTCGTGACAGTCCTTGACCTTATTAAGAGCAAGGAGGAATCTGGCCCAGTAATGATGTACCATCTCCTGGGGTTCCTGCCGGACACGGGAGAGACGGATCAAGTCCGAGCGGGCGTCGTTGGCTGAATCCAGATTTTGATCCGATCTGACGCCCGGGGGCACGGGAAGTGCCGAGCCTGACAGTTCGGGATCTGGAGTATTACCTAATCCCCTTGGCCCAGCGCCCGATTCTAAGTCTGGGACCTGGGTCACGTATTCCTTTTGGTGGTTGTTCGGCTCACTGAGTTCGGTGATCCGGACATAATTCGTCCTCAAAGTTGAGGAGCGACCCACGTGTGGTTCCTCCACTGCCACTATCTCATGGGTGGCCGGCGGGGATCTAATGTCCCTCTGGTCGGGTTTAAGCCCAATCCGGTCATAGGTCATAGCGACTCCCAAAGCGGCGATGCGATCCAAGAGCTCGTTAAGAGAGGCGAGCTCCATCGGATCCACTTGTTCGGCAAGCTCTGAATTGATGCGAAGGTTATGCGTGATGACCCGAGAGGCCATCGTCGGTGCAACAGCCGATGGGGCGGTCATAATGAAGCTGCCAAGTCGGAGAGTCTAGCCTAAAGCCAGCGCTCCCCCACAGGTGATGTCATCCTTGACAACGAGACGAGCCATCGAGCCTTTTCAGTGGTGACACAGAGGGACTCTCAATGAAAGCACCAATGTCGGTGTCAAAACCGGCGGATCTTGGGTAGGGGGTCCCGATCTGTGCGTCTTAGGCTGATGGTAACAGGAAGCAAGGGACACAATGTTTACCCAGGTTCGGGCCCTCTCGATGGAGGTAAAACCCTACTTCCTGCTTGATTAATATTGAAGATATGTGGAATACAAGAGTAGATCTACCACGAGATGGTAGAGTCTAAACCCTAAGAGCTAGCCTATGATGGTATGATTGTAAATGTGATCGGGCTTCTAAGGACCATCCTCTCCGGTTTATATAGACACCGGAGAGCTAGGGTTTACATGGAGTCAATTACAAGGAAGGAAACATAATATCCGGATCACCAAGCTTCTCTTCCACGCAAAGGAGAATCCCATCCGGACACGAGCCGAAGTATTGAGTCTTGTATCTTGACGCTTCTATAGTCCGGATGATGAATATAGTCCGACTGTTTGGATACCCCCTTTATCCAGGACTCCCTTAGATGGCAATCGAGGTGGTTCTACATCATCGAGCTGCGCGACGCCAACTGGGCGGCGGCCTCCAAATTCCGATCCGGCATCCCCATGCAGCTCACCTCCTGGGAAAAGAAGGGCTTAGCCTGGGGTGCACCTAAAGAGCTGACCGGACTCCAGAACTGTATCAAAAAATATGATAGGCAAGAAGATCAAGCTTGTCAATGTGGTCCAGGTCATGCTCTTCCGCCGGATCCTCCCGTGTCAAAGACAGGCAATCAATATGTGGGAGTTTGATTCGGCCCAACACCAAACATTGCGAGAGCTCTTCAGCATGACGCATAAAGATGTTTGGAAGGTGTTGTTCAAGGCCGCCGAAATACCTCCTCCCACTACCGAGGACCGCGGACTCAGTGCAAAGCGCCCCGCCAATTCGGTAAGCTATCTACACATCACAAAATGTGCCTTTCCTAGCATGCTTGTGGGAGGAATTTAAGTCACCATGCTGATTTAAACAGGACTATGTGGCGACAGCGGAGCGAATTGACTGTCCGGCTCCACTTCCTGAAGATCCATCCACCGCTCTCCTGACGGAGATGTTGGTTCCGGCGCCTTACAAGGTGTCGGAAAAGAAGGCCAAGAAGAAGGCCACGGGGACCAGGAAAGGTCTCTGGCGCAAAACTGCGTCGGACACATCGTCCGATGACGCCGATGCACACTTCCCCAACGAAGACGAGGAGGGGGGAGAGGAAATTCCTCCCTCAACTAGGAAGGAGAAGAAAAGAAAGGCCACCCCATCTGGGGAGGCCGAAGGGTCCAAGAAGGGAAGGACCCTCCCTGCAGACCAATCCTCCACAGCCGCCTACAGCGACGAGGAGTGGTTGCCCAGGGACAAGCCCCGAGCGAAGTGGTAAGTATCCAAACACTGTCATGTTTCCAGTATGTTTTGCTTTATTGCTCCTTATCTTGTTAAACATGATCGTGCAGTCCGTCCAAAGCCCACATCAATGTATCCTCCTCGGATGGGTCTTTGAGTCAGTCGGAGATGAACAACTATTCGCTCCCGACTGCCACCTCCCCCGGCCCGCGTACGACATCGAGGTATTGTCCCAGAGGATACCGAAGCAGAGGGAGATGGTTCTGTAGATGCCCCAAGGCGAAATCCCAGACGCCGGGAGCATGGGGGAAAAGACCCCCACGGTTCTTGACGACGGGGGCCACAGTAAGTCTGGCTCCCGGCCGGATACTGTGCTGGAACCTCAAATGGTTCCGGATTCAGGTGGGCAGCCCCTCGCTAAGGAGGGTGAGCCGCCTGTTATGATGACCTATGTTCGACCAGAGGCATCAGACAATTTGCTGGAAGCGCTTCACGGTTCTTCCATTGACGAAGAGCACCGTACTCTTATGAGTATGGTGATTGAGAAGGTTCGGTCCGTCAAAAGCGGATTGACCCAAGCCTGTGCTAGCCTCTTAATAGGCTTTGAGGTATCTAATCACATTACTAAGAAATATCATAGCATAGATAGTAGCCCCTGATACTCTGTTTGGTGTTCAAAAAGAAAGGCCGAACAGAGGATCAAATAACACCCACAGGAGTCTAATCATATGATGTGTATGTGAGTAAGCAGGTGTCGCTGCTGGCTGCTGCCGCCCGTACTGCGGAGGTCTCCGGACTGAAGCGGGACCTAGGGTGGGCCAAGGAAAAACTCGGCCTTGTGAAGAGGCAGCTCGAGGAGAACAGAGGTAAGTTATACCTCATCTATGTGTTTTATAAAGGAAAACCAATGATGCTAATAATAGCGTTATGAATTTTTAATAGGGGCCACGACCGAAGTGGCGGCCCTAAAGAAAGCGCTGTCCGAGGCCGAAGACAAGGTGGCCAGGGAGCGCACCGAGCGCGAAAAGCAGGGGGCTCGGGTAAATGAGGTCCAAGAGCTCCAGGACTTCGTCAAAAAATTCGAGTCCCTGGAGCGTGACTCCAAGACGCAAGAGTCCGAGCTTGTAAAGGCCCTCCAGAGCGCGCAAGACGCCAAGGCCGAAGCCCAAAAGGCCCTCCAGGGGATCCAGGAGGCCAAGAAGATAGCGGTGGGTAAGGAATTCATTATGCAAAGCAAGCATGTGAAGGAGAGTTTCCTTTTACTTACCCGAATTCGGAGCTCTCCAAGGGCGTTCGCTGATCTGCCGCGCAGCATATCGGATGCCACGACGTTCTACCGTGCTGAGGAGGGGAGCTCGATGGAGAAGTTGTTCTGATCCCAGTATGTTGGGGCCAAACACCAAATGCCCTTGAGTGACTAGATGAAGCAACTGGTCGAACTACACAAGGCGGCCGAACTGGCCATGAAGGACCTTATAGTCCAGCTGTGGCCTGGCGAGCCCCTGCCCGGCAGCTACTTCAGCCTTGTAAAGTGGATGGTCAATGCCTATCCGCGTCTTGAAGTCATTAAGCGGTACGTCTGCATTGAAGGTGCTTGCAGGGCTTTTGCCCATGCAAAAGTGCACTAGGGCAAGATGGACGCCGAGAAGCTGTTGACGGAGGGGCCGCAGAAGGGCAAGGAGCACCGTCGCCCCAATCAGTATTATGAGGGTGTCCTAAAGGGTGCCCTCCTTGTGGCGGATGAGTGTGCTAATGATGTAATATTTGAATGAATGTACTCATCTCATCCTTGTAATATGATAAACGAGTTCATATGCGCTATATAACGCTTGTTGATTTAAAATATTACCTTTTGTGCGGCAGTTTATAAATTCTGAGAGTTGGCCAGTCGTCGGCTTCTGTCCCCATGTAGCTAGTACCGGGGTGTTCGGGATAAATCTAAACACTCTTTGTCCAAATTGTTGGTCCTTTAAGGATGTTTTTAGCGCAATGAACAAGGCAATCAGACTATACAGCGAAGCCCCTAGTATTGGGAAGGCCGAACTTGGGGCGCTATGCACGCCTAAATCGTACAAGGCTGATTCCTCGCCCGAAGAAGAAAATATCTTTAAGGAATTGAGACCTCTCGAACATGGACCAACTCTCGCCGCATCATGACACTCAGTTTTCGGCTTTCTCTACTGAGCTGCTCGTCTGGAAGAACCGGGACACAATCGCAGTAGTTCTCCCTGCACTACCTTAGCCGATATAGCGGGACATAAGGTACCAAAACATAGGATCTGGGCAAACCCAACTATTGACCCAAGACATGATTGGGAGCTGATACATATAACGTTGTAAGTTCGGGGTGTCGCACTGTCGAAAGTGTTCAGACTTTTCTTGCCGTGTTATTGGGTACACTGAAGCCCCTGGCTAACTGATCGTACCAAGGTGTACGGATGCAATTTATGGTGAATAAACAGTCAAGGGAAGATATGAAGAAAATGTAATAATAAGTTTATGCTATATTTTTTTTCATTGTTATTCAAATAATACGTCAAAGCGTATGTATACAAGTAGTGTGATGAACAGAATAGGATTATTTAACATGTCCTAGCCAAGGGTAAGCTGCGTGTGGGTATAAAAACAGGTATAATGATCGTTTATCAGGGACCACCTAGGTTTTCCCTTATACGTCAAAGCTTCTTACCTCCTTGGTTCTTCCCTCCCATGATGAGTCCGATGTCCGGCTATCTGAAAGGGCTTCCAGAGAATTGAGTCCTGAAAGAAAATGATGAATGAGTATGGGTCCTGGGGCGGTTGAGCCGCACTGTGGATCGCGTCGTAGCCGTGCCTCCACCTGTGCCCATGGTATTTTTAGTGCGTAATTATGTACGCGCAGCACAAATTTCATCGCTTGACTAGGACTAGGACGGAGGCCGAATTGCTAGTTGAGCTCTAGACGTGCCGGACAATCCTGTTGCGGGGTACTCCGGACTCACTTGACGGTGTCCCGGTTCTTCATCGCCGAATTGGCTGTTTGCCTAAGAAGGCTGCTTTGTACTTCTGCCACGAGGGCCGCAGTGTGCTCCTCCGTACGGAGCGAGCGCTTTGTGTTTCCATTAACTATTATAACCCCGCGAGGTCCTGGCATTTTGAGATTGAGGTATGCATAGTGCGGTACCGCATTGAATGGAGCGGATGTGGTTCGTCCGAGTAGGGCATGATAACCACTACGGAAGGGCATGATATTGAAGATTAAATCCTCGCTTGGGAAGTTGTCCAGAGATCTGAAGACTACTTCAGTGTGATTGAGCCCGTACAACAGGCCTCTACACCTGGTATTACACCTTTAAAGGTGGTTTTGGTGGGTGTCGGTGTCAAAACCGGCGGATCTCGGGTAGGGGGTCCCAAGCAGTGCGTCTTAGGATCAATGGTAACAGGAGACAAGGGACACGATGTTTTACCCAGGTTTGGGCCCTCTTGATGGAGGTAAAACCCTACGTCCTGCTTGATTGATATTGATGATGTGGGTATTACAAGAGTTGATCTACCACGAGATCGGAGAGGCTAAACCATAGAAGCTAGCCTATGGTATGATGGTTGTTGTATATCTATCGACTAGCCTGGCCTCGGTTTATATAATGCACCAGAGGCCTAGGATAACAAGAGTCCTAGCCGAATACGCCGGTGGGGGAGGAGTCTTTGTCTTGATCGCCAAGTCTTGTGGAATCTTCCTTGTATGCGGCAACTGTCCGGACTGGCCCATGAGTATACAGCCATGGGGGTCCTCGGCCCAATCCAACTGATCGGGAGATGACGCGTTGAGTACCCCCTAGTCCAGGACACCGTCAGTAGCCCCCTGAACCTGTCTTCAAGTTAGGGACGCTCCTCGATTCTTCCGAACTGTTCTTCATCTTCAGTTGCCGGTCTTGAAAACTGGTTCAACAAATCTTCTCATCTTTGATCTTGAGGATCGCCGAAATGCATTCGATGATTTTGCACGTCGGGTATCCGAGGAGCCCCTTTAAGTTTCTGGCCTTTATCAATGCCTTGTTATTTTTATCCTACACCTCGGGTTTGAAGTTATTCCCGGGCGGCAGCGTCCTCTTGCGTCCGAGCTCCAACGCCGGACTGCATTCGAGGTATCTTTTGCAGCCGAGCACCAACGCCGGACCGCTTCCCAGCTCTAACGCCGGAATGTATCCGAGCTCCAACGCCGGACTGTATCCGAGCTCCAACGCCGGACTATGTGTCCGAGCTCCAAAGCCGGACTATGTATCCGAGCTCCAACGCCGGACTGCTTCCCAGCTCTAACGCCGGAATGTATCCGAGCTCCAATGCCGGACTGTATCCGAGGTGTCGTAAATCACCTTGGTTCAAAGAAGTTTGAAGGAGTTTAGCCGAGCTTAATGCCGGAAATGCCCTCTAAGGAGCCAGCCACTTGCATCCAAACTATATGCCGAATTGCTTCCGAGGTGGCGCGCCACCCCGAACGTGGGCTGATTTTTGGTCAATATTTTTTATTGATGCAATTTATTCTCTGACGAGATATATAGCCAGTATCCCTCAAGGTGTGTATCGGTCTAAAACCCGAGATGCACCTGAAGGATGACATAAGACCGCTGATCCCAGTAACCGCTGAGACTCAGGTTGATTTGCAAAACCGGCCTGAGGATCAAGTCCTAGTTCGGCAGAATACTTCGGGACGCAAAAAGCGGCGTGCTCAGACCTCGAGACTCAGGTTGGGTGCGGCCGACCAACCTGAGGATCAAAATCTCCTCGGAAACTATATTGCACTTAAGATTTTCTGCATAGAACAAGCAATGAAGTAGCCCCCGAGACACTGGTCGGGTGGCAACACCAGATCATGGGATCAATGTGCCCCTTTAATATTTGTAAATAATAAGCCCAAAGCCTAGTAGCCCCCGAGCCTTAATGCAGGCACGGGTGGCCGAATTAAGGATCAATATCCATGGTAAAATCACAAATTATGTGTAATGACTCAAGGTATCCAAGTACTTTATGTCATTAATGCTCGGATCCGCATTGTACAAAACTTTGTTGACCGACCATCGGCTTCAACCTCCTCGGCCAGTAGCCGAGGAGTCTTTGTCCTACTTTATAAAGCCTTTATGAGGGCAAAGATTTACGACAAACAAGGCAATCTGGCCATACGGTTTTATAAACAAAGGTACGCAGAGAGATATGTTATATTGCTGTTTAACAGAAGAAATGTCTTCCAAAGAAAATAGTCCCGCTATCGGTTCCTTTCTTCGGGTTGTCATGCTAAGCATGATCATGAAACCTCAGCTCCAATGTAAGAGCAAAAGATCGAGGATTTAGTTTGGGAGGCTAGTTAATAGCCCCCGGTAGTGTTCGGCGACAATCGAGGTCAAGCCGGAAACACTTCGGCCAATGTTATGAATGGCCCGTCATTTAATATAGTCATCGGATCGCTAACCAGTTTACACCTATTGTGACAGTCAGTTTTCGGCTTTCTCCACTGAGGTGCTTAATCATGCGAGCTGGAAGCACAATCGCAGTGGTTCTCCCTTTGCACACCTAGCCGAACAAAGCAGAACGTAGGAGGCAAGCGTGGGAGCCGGGCAACCCAACTATTGACCGAAGACACAAGTCGAAACCGATGCATATATAGCAATATCCGAGAATGTTTTTGCCGAATCTCTAAATGTATCGAGCGTTGCACTGCGAGACTTGTGCTGAAAACACACAAATAGTTTAAAAGTTCCATGGGCTCGAAAAGCCAAAAAACTTATTCAAAAGGTTAATGTCCAAACTAGATCAAGTGTTCGGTGCCAATCCGAAAATTGGACTTTAGAGAAAAAAAAGGTGCTTCTGCCGTGCTTTAACCTGACACATCCTATCTCAAAACTTCAAGCGGGTCAGCCTACGGCTTCAACCTCCTATCCCAAAGGCGGAGTACTTCTTACGAGGCCAGTTTAGCAAACTAAACTCTAGCGGCTTTGAGAGAGAAATTAGGCTCCCCTGCTAGTGACCGCACACTTGTGTCGAAAAAAGGAGCGATAAATAATAATAAAAACTTTGCAACGACTAAGAAGAAAAACACTTCTCATAAAACGGCTCATATAAATTTAAGAGCCCCCAAGTGACTTGGGTAAAAGAATGATTGCATGTATCGAAGTACTTATATCATATCTATGTTCAACCGAACTTTAAACGCATCTGAACCGACCGTTGGCTTCTCCCTCTTCGGTCAAGGACCGAAAAGTGTTATGTACTCCATCTATCGAGAATATCGATGGTGTTTCCAATAACCAGGCAATCAGGTCATAAGGCTGTAACAGACAAAGCACGCTCAGGGAACTTATGCTATATTACTGCGAAGAGTAAGAAGCATCTTCGAAGAAAATAGTACCCCCATCGATACCTTTCTTTGGTGCTCATTATTATTATGAGACTTGTGCAATAGATTTTTTGTACTCATGAGTTCCGTTGTGTGCCGACCATGATTGAAAACAATAAGAGCGCTAGCTTTCGGCTTCACCCAGTCTGAGGTCCAGCTCGGTTGACCCGATCGTGACAATCGCAGAGGTGCTCCCTTTACTCCCTAGCTGAACAATCGGGAACGTAGGGGTAAGCACAGGAGCCAGGCAACCCAGCTTGCAAATCGCTTAAGTCAATATGGTGCATATTGTGGCGTAATACACGAACAAGGAACGAAGCCGTACAAGTATAACCATATGCAAGAGAAAAAAGCTTCATGAAGGAAGCCCCCAAGTAAACGGCGTATTTGAATTTGCGCGTCACAAACAAAGTTTGGACAAGGAAATTTTTACAAGCAACTTTTTTCCAAAAATGTATAATGCTTGGCCGAGTCGAACACAAGTTAAAAATTTAAAACTTTGAGCATGAAGTCAACTTAGCTGGTTAATGTGTTCGGTATTGATGACGCGGTCCGAGCTTGATGCGGGACAAGGTTCCATCCCCCAAGCCGGTCCCGAGGTGGCGGAGCAAAGAGCTCGGCACTCTGAAGTGGTGACATAGCACGATCAATGCAGGACGGCAGGGTGAGGCCGAAGTCCCCTGCATGGGTTAATGAAGTGTTGACGAAGCCCCCCGTCCAGCCGAGGTGACGCCAAAGGATATAGTCCGGCTGGATCATTTTCCTGTGCACAAAAAATAGTGCAAACCGGAGATAATAGTAATAATAAAAAAATTCGTTGCATAACAAAAAATTTATGCAAAGCGAGTAATAAAAGAAATATGGTCTGGCGCCAAAGTCAATGTCGATGCAGGGCGGCGGCGTGATGCGGTAAAGGCATGGCAAGGCCTGAATTCACAGGTCGGTTCGAGTTTAGGATGCGGCATTCGCCGGGCTATATACAGAAACTGATCGAACCACCATGCGACGGTCGTTAATGCGGCCACCATTTGATAGACCTGGTTTATTTGTTGTAGCAATCCGAAGAAAGGTGATTCCCAAAATTGGGACTCGATCCGCACACCTATCGCCTGATGGGCGGTAAAGCAACAACATGGCGATGCTGGCAAAGGTTGGCTCGCCGAGGCAAAGCCCTCGGTCCAGCTATCGTGACGGAGCTGGTTGGCCAGCGATGCCGAAGTCTCCGGAGTAGGTTGATGAAGAGATGATGAAGCCCCCGGTCCAGCGATGCAGGTCATGACATGGTCGATGCCGGCTTGATGAAGTGACCGTGTGGCGATGCAGGTGTGCCCACTCCGTGTAATCCATGGGGCGGCGATGTTGGTGACGATTTATCCTTCGCGATGCCGAACTATTGTTTGGCTGGCCGATATGATGATCCGAAGAAATTGAGCTCGGCTCAACAAAGCGACGACGTGTCTAACGCAGGTCGGCCGCCGTGGGGTGATGTTGTCGGGCTGGTTTGACACTGGCGCGACGGTGAAGTTCGTATTGCAAGAATACTTTTAATACTACTGGGATGTGTTTGAAAATAAAACGCAACACCCCATACGAAACCTTCCTTCAAAAAGGATGTCCGAGATCCCGTTCATAAAGAAGATGGATTCGGGTTGGATTCGTTCTCACGCAGAAAACATATCCAAAAAGTGATGCACTAATCGGAAGTTTCCCGGAGTTCGGACGGTCGGATCGAGCTGAATTTTTGGTAGGTGGTAGATATGGAAATTCTGCAGCAAATCAACGGTTGGATCCTCCACAGGACATCTGAGCTAGATGCTGGATACCACGCCCCAAACTCGTCTGGATTCTCGTCCAGATTCAACAGGGCTCCGGTAGAAGCTGCCAAGGCTTCGGCATCCGGACAGTCGACAATTTGGTTCTTTTTAGTTAGGAACCGAGTCCAGAATTTTATGGCTGACTCTCCGGGCTGTTGGGTTATGTGACTTAAGTCATTAGCATCCGGTGGTCGCACGTAAGTGCCCTGGAAGTTGTCAAGAAATGCGTCTTCTAGGTTCTCCCAACTCCCGATGGAGTTTGCCAGCAAGCTATTCAGCCAATGCCGAGCCGGTCCCTTGAGTTTTAGTGGGAGGTACTTGATGGCGTGTAGATCATCTCCGGGGGGCATGTGAATGTGTAGGAGAAAATCTTCAATCCATACCGCGGGGTCCGTTGTGCCATCATATGATTCAATGTTCACGGGTTTAAACCCTTATAGGAATTCATGATCCATTACTTCATCAGTTAAGCATAGGGGGTGTGCGGCGCCTCTATGCCGGGCTACATCTCGACGCAGCTCGAATGAATCTAGTCTGCTGTATTCATCCCGGCCGGACTTTTGTTTAGTGTATCCGGCGTGGCGGTCATCATCACATGTTGTGGCGCACCCCCGTGATCCATAGATTGATCTTGACGGTCCTGCTTTGTTTTCCAATACGTCTTGCAGGTCGTTCGTGTAGTCCCCGGCCTTCGTGTTTTTGCTTGTTTGGCGACGGGGTGCGGTCTGGACTTCGGGCTTGTACGCCGCTTTGTCTCGGCCACGGGGTGGCCGGTCAGCTGCATCATGCGCTGGTAGTGTGGGCCTTAACGCCTCTTCCTCGAGTTGAGGTAGCAACCTACACTTTGCGTAACTTTTGGTAGGGCGCTCGAGTCCGTATTCCTCGACAGCCAGGACCTCGGTCCATCTATCTGTTAGCAGATCTTGATTAGTTTGAAGTTGTTGCTGCTTTTTCTTCAGGCTTTTTGCAGTGGCCATAAGCCGGCGCTTGAAGCGCTCCTGCTCGACGGGATCCTCAGGCACGATGAATTCTTCGTCACCGAGGCTCACTTCGTCTTTGGAGGGAGGCATGTAGTTATCATCCTCTGATTCTCCATCTATTGCATGGTCCTTAGGACTAGCTTGCCCATCTTCTTGCTCGGCCTCCTTGAAGCCTGGCTCGGCGGGATTGTTTTCGTCTTCAGCATCATCCGGATTGTTATCATTTCCTGTGCCGGTATTACTATTTTTGTTATGGCGGGGTTTGGAACGGAGCCTATGACGCTGGTGCCTAGATTGCTTCTCCGGGAGATTGTCCTCTGTTGCCGCATCGCTGTTGCCTCCCTTGGGGGTGTCCACCATATATATATCATATGAAGAGGTGGTTGTCCAGCACCCTATCGGCGGTGGTTCCTGTTCTTCTCCTGCATCGTCGTCCATACCGTCGATGTCTTCTGAGTTGAAGTCAAGCACGTCGGTTAAGTCGTTGATAGTGGCTATTAAGTGGGCGGTGGGTGGGGAATGAATTTCTTCATTGTTCGCTTCCCACTCAAGCCGGACATAGTTCGGCCAAGAGTCTCCTGACAAAGAGAGAGACCTTAATGAGTTTAGCACATCACCCAAGGGCGAGTGCTGAAAGATGTCCGCGGAAGTGAACTCCATAACCGGTGCCCAATCGGATTCGGTAGTAACGGGCGTACGCGGTTCGGATCCTGCAGCCGGAGACGAGTCCGAGGATCCGATGATACCGGTCTCATAAGAGGAGGGATCAGTGTTCGGCTTTAAGGCCAATGAGTGTGCGGCCTCGGATGGCGCGATCTGCTCCGGATTGATTCCCAGGGCAGCCGCAGGCGCGATCCCCCGAATATTGTCCGATGGCAGATCTAAGTCATGCTTGTTGGGACTGTTTGGTGCACCGGACATGGGCTCGAATCTGTCAAATATCAAGTCTCCGCGGATATCTACAGTGTAGTTCAAGCTTCCAAATCTGACCTGATGGCCAGGGGCGTAGCTATCGATCTGCTCCAGATGACCAAGCGAATTGGCCCGCAGTACGAAGCCACCGAATATGAGGATCTGTCCAGGAAGAAAAAACTCCCCTTGGACTGCGCGTTGAAGATGATTGAAGGAGCCATCAAACCTTATCATGACGACACAGTGGAACTCTCAATAAAAGCACCAATGTCGGTGTCAAAACCGGTGGATCTCGGGTAGGGGGTCCCGAACTGTGCATCTAAGGCTAATGGTAACAGGAGGCAGGGGACACGATGTTTACCTAGGTTTGGGGCCCTCTCGATGGAGGTAATACCCTACTTCCTACTTGATTGATCTTGATGATATGAGTATTACAAGAGTTGATCTACCACGAGATCGTATAGGCTAAACCCTAGAAGCTAGCCTATGATTATGATTGTCGTTGTCCTACGGACTAAACTCTTCGGTTTATATAGACGCTGGAGGGGGCTAGGGTTACACAAAGTCGGTTACAGAGAACGAGATCTACATATCCAAATCGCCAAGCTTGCCTTCCACGCAAAGGAGAGTCCCATTCAGACACGGGACGAGTCTTCAGTCTTGTATCTTCATAGTCCAATAGTCCGGCCAAAGTGTATAGTCCGGCTGTCCGAATACCCCCTAATCTAGGACTCCCTCACCTCTCACCAATCGGTACACTGCTAACCATGTCTTCCAGGCCTTCCCAAAACTCTCTCTTGGTGTTCTAATTGTGGCCTACTTGTGGGGCATACGTGCTGATAACATTGAGAACCAACTCCTCAACTACCAGCTTGACCAGGATAATCTGGTCCCCACGTCTCTTGACGTCTACCACTCCATACTTGAGGCTCTTGTTGATCAAGATGCCTACGTGTCGGAGTAATGGGCCACGAGTAGGCTAACCCGAGCCCCTGGACCTTTCAAAACATCGGGGCGGACTGCGCCCCTCAAGACCCCGCGATAAGGAGCCGCCTTCTGGGAGTTGGCGGCAAGGCCGCCGACTACCCCTCACGGCCGAGTCCCAGGGATGACTTCGAGATAAGCCGACTCCTATTGGAGGCTCCCAGAGAAGCAGGCTATGGGGAGTCGGCCCACGACTCCGACCACCTCCCGCCTTCGCCACGATGGACGGGACGGGGTACGGTGACCGCGTGGCCCATCCCCCTTCCTCTTACGAAGGGCTGGCATGGCTACAGTGCGCCATATCGATGGAGATCTCCATCCGGCACGGCGCACTGTGCCCACGACGGCCTGCCTGTATGGCCCAGAGACGGCGGGTCCCGCCCGTCAGCGGGGGTACAGAAGACGGCAAGAGCACCACAAGATGGACCCGTTGGGAGTCGGCCCCCGGGAGTCAGCCAGCCCCTCCCATGGGCCCCACACGCCATTAATCAGACAAGACGGGGAATGGCAACAGTGATCGTCCGTCAGGCGGCGGCACTGTTGCCACGACCCCATGACCAAGCCAGCTTCATTAGAACCACATCTATAGTACCAGGCCTGCCAGCGGGGCCCGCCAGTCGGCGGGCCCCAGCAGTCGGCGGAGAAGACGGCGGCCTGAGAGACAGACGGCTGGGACCCGCACCCAGCTGGATTACCATTGTATCCCTGAGGGGCGGGCCTATATAAGCCCCCAGGGGCACCCATGCAAGGGGGATCGCTTCTTTAGCACTAGACCAGATCATATAGGAAGGAGGAAGCTAGCCTTGACTACTCCTACCTCCAGGAAACAGCTCAAGGAGCAACCTTGTACTCACTTTGCCATAGTGATCATGCGGAGACCCCGCAGAGCAGCAGTAGGGCTGTTATCTCCACGGAGAGCCCTGAAGCTGGGTAAGATTCGCCGGCTTGCATGCCTTCGCCTCATCCCGTTTCCAGGCACCGGCGACGTTCTACTCGCCCCCACCATGATAAGCCAACCTTTGGCATATGTCGCACCCAACCCCCGACATTTGGCACCCACCGTGGGGCGAGGTGCACCATCGTCCGGAGACCTTCTCTGGATGGGAACCCTTTTCCTCCCTGGCGGGCTTCCAGCCCGGCACGCCAGACGGAGTCTGCACCGACGCGTTGCACGGCGCTGAGATCGCCTGCGCAGCCAGCTGCCTCGCCGAACTTGTCGGCGAAGTTCGCCTCTCCGACGAGCCTGCATCCAACGCAGGCACGGGCAGCCCCGAGAGCCTCCTCGCGGGCCTCCTTAACCAACTCCACATCGCTAGCGAGCCAGCCGTGGACCTGGAGTCCATAGGCTCCACCGACCCAATGCTGGTCGACTTCGACACCGCGTCACTCGACGCATTCCCCACCAACGTGGTAGTCTACGACGAGCCGCTCCCTCGCACAGAGAGCGGTGGAAGCACCGTCACAGAGGTTCTCGTCCTCGAGCATGGCGAGCATTCCGGTGAAGGTGCTCATGATCCGCTCGATGCGGCTCTGCGAGACCTGACCGCGCCTATTCCGGGAGACACCGATGCTGAGACGCTAGAGGCGCGCCGCCTTCAGCTCATCGAAGGCACGAAGAAGCTGGCAAGCATGAGACGCTTGTCAGAAGCCTACCAGCGTGAGATGGATCGCGCTGTGGGCGGCTTGCCGGCCCCAACTGGGCCTAGCCGCCTAGGCGCGGTCCGGCAGCGTGGTGTGGCCATCACCAACCTGTTCGGGGCCAATCACCCTATGTACACCATGCCTGCGGAGAACATCCGTGCCGCACAGGCAGCGGCGGACGAGCTAGACAACTTTGAGGGTGAAGAGCGCCGCTTGATGACGGAGCGAGTCCAGCAGCTCCTCGACGCGGCTGCCGCGCAGAACAAAGCCGGCTGCCGCACGGAGGCGCCGCAACGAGAAAACGACGACCTGCCTCCCCGCCGAGATCAAGGCGCGACATCTTGGACACCAACTGGCGGTGTCCGTGGAAGGAAAGACAAGGATCCGGCTGTCAGCAATAGTCGGACTCGCATCACCATCGAGCGCGACCAAGACGGCCGTCCCAAAGCAGTGGAACTGCGGGACGACTATCTGCCTCCTCCTCCTCGCAAAGAAAGGCGAGTCTCCCCGCCACCCATTGAACATCCGACTCTCGGCGACCGCCTTGGTCGCCGAGAGGGAGTCAGAGAAAATGACGCCCGCCACCGGATCGACCGACTCCACTGATCCCTGGTGCTGGAAGAAGAAGACGAGTTGGGTCCGCCCTGTTTCGGACCTTGCATCCGAGACGAGCCCTTTCCCAAAGGGTTCACGCTCCCCCGGGACACGCCCAAGTACACCGGCTCCATGAAGCCGGAAGACTGGCTGGTTGACTACTCCATGGCCGTCAACATAGCGAATGGAAACAAGCGTGTTACCGTAAAGTATGTTCCGCTCATGCTCCAGGGCACTGCCCGGACATGGTTGAACGGCCTGAAGCCCCGCAGCATCAACAGTTGGGTCGACTTCACCGAAGCCTTCGTCCGCAACTTCACGAGCACGTACAAGTGACCTCCCAAGCCTTGCCAACTCTCCTTGTGCGTGCAAGGCCCAGATGAGTCCACTCGCGACTACCTCACGCGCTGGGCCGAGCTTCGGAACTCCTGTGAGGGCATGCATGAGGTGCAGGTGTAACGCCCCTGATCCGATGCCCCAGGTGTCTGCCAGTTATTCGCCTTCGTTGCCATGTCATTTGCTTGCGTGTTGTATTTTTCCATGTCATCATTCGCATTGTGTCATCATGTGCATTGCATTGCATTGCATACGTGTTCGTTTGATGCATCCGAGCCTTTTCCCCGTTGTCTGTTTTGCGATCCGGCACTCCTATGTCCTCCGATGTCCCCTTCTTCTCTCTTTTCGTGAGTGGGTGTTAAACATTCTCGGAATGGACCGGGGCTTGCCAAGTGGCCTTGGTATACCACCGGTAGACCGCCTGCCAAGTTTCGTGCCATTTGGAGGTCGTTTGATACTCCAACGGTTAACCGCGTAGCCCGAAACCTCCCTTTTCTCTTGCAGCCCAACACCCCTCCAAAGTGGCCCAAAACCCATCTAACTCCCCTCCATGCTCTCGGTCGTTCAATTACGATCGTGTGGCCGAAAACCGCTCCTCATTGGGACTCTCCTAGCTCCCTCTACCTATAAAAATGTCTTCCCCTTCCCTTTTTCGGATCAATTTCCCCCCGAAACCCTAGCTTTTTCCCTCTCCGCCGCCGGACGCGTCCGCCCCGGTCGGACATGTCCATCTGCCGCCTCCGCGCCCGTCGCTGCCGCCTCCGCGCCCGTCGCCGCTGCCTCGGCCCCACCCCGGCATCCTCCGGTAGCCGCGCCCGTGCCGCCCTTTCCAGCGCCGCCGCAGTGCTGCCCTGCAGCCGGCCCGCGCCGCTAGTGCCGCCCTACCGCCGCGTGGCGCCGGCCTCGCCCCGTGCCGCCGGCGACCTCCTTCGCCTCCCCGCGCCGAGATCCGGCGGGATCCGGTGAGATCCGGCCCGGATCCGCCATCTCCGGCCCTCCCCAGCGTATTCCCCATCTACTCCGATGAGCTCTCCGGCCATCATCGAAGTCCGTGCAAATCTGGAGGTTGACCCCGTTTTTGCCCAAGTCCCTGAAATATTTTGACATTACCATGACATGTTCATCGCATCATATCTCTGCATCCGTAGCACCATTTTGTGCATGTATGTCAAATTGTTCGTCTCAACGTGTACATCATTTCATTCCATTGAATCATGTTCACTTGAGCTCATCTTGATGCCTGAATCTTTGTTGCAAGAGTGCTATATGATGTTGTGTGTTGTCTGTTAACAGAACATGCTCATTTGTCATTTTTGCCATGTTTGATGTGTGCATCCTATGAGGTTGATGTCTACATGTGTTTTGATCTATGCCATGCCATCTTTACAGTGGTGTATGCCATGTATTTTTGTGATCTCTGTGGTGACTAGCACAAGCATGCAAACTAGGCTTCGTGATATTGCTGATTTCAGTCCCTATTCTGTTGTTATTTTTATGCCATGTAAACTTGATGCTACAGAGAGATCCATGCATATTTTGAGATACTTAATTAAGGATGTTTTGAACATATGGTTTTTCTCTATCCATTCATGCCCCTGTTTGCAATTATGGAGTAGCCTAGCATGTCATTTTCGTGCTCTACTTTTGCTACAAAATGTTTCCTGGCAGATTGTTTACATGTTATTCAATTTTGCCAAGGTTGTTGTAGTTGATCCTTGCATGATATGAACTTGTTCTTGCCTTGTTTTGTTTCATAAAAATGTCTTCTTGCTGATGCTATGCTTATCTTGTCATGCAATGACTTGTGGTGAGTGAATCGGGCTTGTTAAGAAGGGTACTTGATGTTGCTGTTTTGCTAGGCTGAATCAGTTATTTCGTGATGCTATGTAAACCTGCTGCTACAAGTCATTCTATGCATAATCTGGAGATAGCTCAGTGTTCATGTTTTGGTATGCTTTACCTGTACATCATGCCCATGTCTTCTGTTTTCTTGTTGAGGTCCTGTAGCATATTGTTTTGATGCTTGCAAGATGCCTAGTTGCTGTTTTGGACAGCTTGTCCTTTAAACTTGTATAGTGTGCATGTGTTGAACCGTTGCTCCGTTTTGAGTGTGTTCTATATGAAACTTGCTTGTTTTTGCATGTAGTTTCATATTATCATGTTGCATCCTTGTTTTGAGGTGTTTGCTTGATGTTTGGGTGCATTTTGCATCAATGCCATGTTTGACTTGTTTTGCTTATATCTTTTAGGCCGTAGCTCCGAACTAAATGAACTTTATATGTAACTTGACTAGAATTTAGTGTAGATCATATTGGTGCATCTTAACTTGCTGTTTAGCAACTTGAACATAAGGTTTATTCAGATCTTGACCAATTTCGAAATTTGCATATGAGGACTTACCGGAATTGTTATATGTTGTTCCCGGCCTCATTTAAACTTGCTTTGATGTGTTGCTCTTGTATGCATCACCTCTTGCCATGAGTAGCTTCATGTAGTCTTGTCTTGCATCATGATTGGTTGTGCATCATGTCTTGTATATGTGTGGTGTGTTTACCTTGTTGTGTGCTTCTTCTCGATAGTTCCTGTTTCGTTGCGATCGTGAGGATTTGTTCGTCTTCGTGGCTTCATCTTCTTCATGGACTCGTTCTTCTTCCTAGCGGGATTTCAGGCAAGATGACCGTCACCTTGGATCTCACTACTATCATTGCTATGCTAGTTGCTTCGTTCTATCGCTATGTTGCGCTACCTATCACTTGTTTACCATGCCTCCCATATTGCCATGTCAGCCTCTAACCTTTTCACCCTTCCTAGCAAACCATTGCTTGGCTATGTTACTGCTTGCTCAGCCCCTCTTATAGCTTTGTTAGTTGCAGGTGAAGTTGAAGATTTCTCCATGGTGGACAGGTTTATGTTGGGATATCACAATATCTCTTATTTAATTAATGCATCTATATACTTGGTAAAGGGTGGAAGGCTCGGCCTTATGCCTGGTGTTTTGTTCCACTCTTGCCGCTCTAGTTTCCGTCATACTGGTGTTATGTTCCCGGATTTTGCGTTCCTTACGCGGTTGGGTGATTTATGGGACCCCCTTGATAGTTCTCTTTGAATAAAACTCCTCCAGCAAGGCCCAACCTTGGTTTTACCATTTGCCTCACCACCACCTATACCTTTCCCTTGGGTCGGCCAACCCGAGGGTCATCTTTATTTTAGCCCCCCCCCCGGGCCAATGCTTGTCTAAGTGTTGGTCCAAACCGAGCGATGTCCGGCGCCCCCTGGGCAATCAGGGTCTATGCCAACTCGACGTCTTGCTCATCCGGTGTGCCCTAAGAACGAGATATGTGCAGCTCCTATCGGGATTTGTCATCACAGCGGGCGGTCTTGCTGGTCTTGTTTTACCATTGTCGAAATGACTTGTAAACCGGGATTCCGAGTCTGATCGGGTCTTCCTGGGAGAAGGTATATCCTTCATTGATCACGAGAGCTTATCATGGGCTAAATTGGGACACCCCTGCAGGTTATAAACTTTCGAAAGCCGTGCCCGCGGTTATGTGGCAGATGGGAATTTGTTAATGTCCGGTTGTAGATAACTTGACACCAGATTCGAATTAAAACGCATCAACCGCGTGTGTAGCCGTGATGGTCTCTTTTCGGCAGAGTCCAGAAAGTGAACACGGTTTTGGGTTATGCTTGACGTAAGTAGGAGTTCAGGATCACTTCTTGATCATTGCTAGCTTCACGACCGTTCCATTTGCTCTCTTCTCGCTCTTATTTGCGTATGTTAGCCACCATATATGCTTAGTCGCTACTGCAACTTCACCACTTAACCTATTCCTTTCCCATTAAGCTTTGCTAGTCTTGATACCCATGCTAATGGGATTGCTGAGTCCTCGTGGCTCACAGATTACTACAACAACAGTTGCAGGTACAGGTTTTACGATGATCATGACGCGAGAGTGATGCTTTCTTGCATTGAGTTCTTCTTCTGCTTCTTCGATCAGGGGATAGGTTCCAGGTCGGCAACCTGGGCTAGCAGGGTGGATGTCGTTTGAGTTTCTGTTTGTGTTTCATCCATAGCCGGATGATGCACTAATGTATTGTGATGTTGTATTCATGTGGCATTGTATGCCTCATGTATGTATCCCCATCTATTATGTAATGTTGATGTAATGATATCCACCTTGCAAAAGCGTTTCAATATGCGGGTCTATCCTTGGTGGGACATTGGAGTTCCTTTTGGATAGGGTCACATATTGGGCGTGACAGCAGGCCATCGAGTACTTCACTGCCGGGTGCAGAGAAGGCACCCTCCTCAAGCACAAGCTCCTCTGCGACGAGCCGGAGACCCTCGACGAGCTGCTGATCACAGCATACAAATACGCCACGACCGACTCCTCCATGAAGGCGGAGATTCAAGTTAGCACAACTGGCAAAGTCGCCCCTCAGGCTCCCAGAACTCTGGCTGGGGATGCTAGTCGGTGTCAACAGCAGAACGATCACAAATGGAAGGCCCCACAGCCGGCTTCCAGCAGCCAGCAAGTTGTGACAGTCGAAGACCAGCAGCCGGAGGAGCAGCCTCCGACCAAGCGACAGAAAGGCGGCAAGTCCAACTGGTTGCCGGCCTTCTCTTATGAGCAGACCCTAGATGGCCCCTGCAAGTTCCACAGCGGCGCGAAGCCGTCGAATCACACCACCCAGAAATGCCACTAGCTCACCAGAATCGCCAAGGGAGACAGCCTCATGCCTCCCCCGCCTGCTGGGCCGCCGCCTCTACCGCCGCCCCAACAGCCGGCTATCAGGACAGTCGGCGCCGTACAAGACGAGTACCCAGAAGAGCATAGAGCTTATGTGGTGTTCACCAGTGTGGCTGGCGATCGATGCAGCAGGCGGCTGCAGCAGCAAGAGGTGAATGCAGTGGCATCAAGTACTCCAGAGTTCATGCACTGGTCCGAGAAGCCTATCAGTTGGAGCTGAGCTGATCACCCATAGGTGATGCCGAGTCCGGGGTCCTACGCCCTGGTCTTAGGTGCCACCTTTGCCACAGATAGGAAGGCCGCTTGCTTCTCGCGAGTGCTGATAGACGAAGGCAGTAGCATCAACATCCTGTACAAAGATACCATGGAGAAGTTAGGAATCAAGCAAAGACAGCTTCAGAGCAGCCGGACTGTGTTCCACGGCATTGTTCCTAGCCTTTCCTGCTCACCAATCGGCAAGATCCTGATAGACGTCCTCTTTGGAGACAAAGATCATTTCCGCCGAGAGCCAGTTTGGCTTGAAGTGGTGGACCTCGAAAGCCCGTACCATGCGTTGCTTGGCCGACCTGCTTTGGCCAAGTTCATGGCGGTCCCCCACTACGCCTACCTCAAGATGAAGATGCCGAGTTCCAAGGGGATTCTGACCGTAGCCGGCGACTACAGGAAGTCGTCTGCTTGCGCAGCCGAAAGCAGTCGGCTAGCCGAGTCCCTGGTGATCGCAGCTGAGAATCGGCTTCTTGATCGGGTTGTGGCGATGGCCGGCAAGGAGCCTGAGATGTCGCCCAACCCCAAGGAGTCCGAAGCTGAAGGTTCGTTCAAGCCGGCCAAAGAAACAAAGAAGATACCCTTGGACCCGGAGCACCCAGAGAGGTATGCTGTCATAGGTGCAAACCTTGACAGCAAATAGGAAGGCGAGCTCATCGATTTCCTTCGTGAGAATCGAGACATCTTTGCATGGTCCCCTAAAGACATGCCAGGTGTACCAACGGAATTCACCGAGCACAAGTTACATGTCTGATCTGATGTGAAGCCCGTCAGGCAGCCCTTGGGCCGCCTGTCAGAAGAGAAGAGAAGAGTTGTTGGAGAAGAGATAGCCCGGCTCCTGGCAGCCGGCTTCATTATGGAAGTATTTTTTCCAGAGTGGTTGGCAAACCCGGTCCTGGTGCTGAAGAAGAACAAGCAGTGGCGGATGTGTATTGACTACACAAGCCTCAACAAAGCTTGCCCCAAGGACCCATTCGCTTTGCCGAGAATTGAGCAGGTGATAGACTCCACAGCCGGATGCGAGCTGTTGAGCTTCTTAGATGCATATTCGGGATATCACCAGATCAAGCTGAACCCGGCTGACAGACTAAAGACCGCCTTCATCATGCCGTTTGGAGCCTTCTGCTACCTGACCATGATGTTCGGCTTGAGGAATGCCGGCGCCACCTTTCAGCATTGCATGCAGAAGTGCCTCCTCAAGAAACTCGGCAGAAACACCCACGTCTACGTGGACGATGTGATGGTGAAGACGGAAAAGCGTGGAGCATTGCTGGAAGACCTCAAGGAAACCTTTGAGAACCTGCGCCGATTCCAGATCAAGCTCAACCCTGAGAAGTGCGTCTTCGGAGTACCAGCCGGCCAACTCCTTGGCTTCCTGGTCTCTGAACGCGGCATAGAGTGCAACCCTGTAAAGATCAAGGCCATCGAGAGGATGGAGATACCCAGCCGACTGCTAGATGTGCAAAAGTTCACCTGCTGCTTGGCGTCCATCAGCCGATTCATCAGTCAGCTGGGCGAGACGGCTCTCCCTTTATACCAGCTCATGAAGAAGACAACCTTTTTCGAGTGGAACCCCAAGGCGGCTGAAGCTTTTCTCCAGTTGAAGAAAATGTTGACTACTCCCCCTGTGCTGGCGGCCCCGTCTCCTAAAGAGCCCATGCTCCTATACATTGCCACCACCAGCCGGGTAGTCAGCACAGTCATTGTAGTTGAACGCAAGGAGGAAGGCAAGGCGCTACCTGTCCAGAGACCGGTATATTACCTGAGCGAAGTAGTGTCGACCTCCAAGCAGAACTACCCCCACTACCAGAAGATGTGCTACGGCATGCACTTTGCCGCCAAGAAGCTGAAGCCTTACTTTCAGGAGCATCCAATCACTATGGTTTGCACAGCCCCACTAGCCGAGATCATCGGAAGCCGAGATGCTTCTGGCCGAGTGGCCAAATGGGCCATTGAGCTGGCTCCCTACACCATCTACTACCAGCCCCGCACCGCCATCAAGTCGCAAGCACTGGCCAATTTCCTCGTCGACTGGGCCGAGACCCAGTACCTGCCGCAAGCGCCCGACTCCACCCATTAGTGGATGCATTTCGACGGCTCCAAGATGCGCACCGGTTTGAGAGTCGGTGTTGTCCTCACTTCCCCCAAAGGCGACAAGCTCAGATATGCGCTGCAGATCCATTTCGCTGCCTCCAACAATGTTGCTGAATACGAGGCGCTCATTCACGGGCTCCGGCTTGCCAAAGAACTTGGCATTTGCCGGATCCTTTGTTATGGCGACTCCGACTTGGTGGTCCAGCAGTCATCTGGCGATTGGGACGCCAAGGATGCAAACATGGCGAGCTACCGCTTCCTTGTACAGCAACTCAGCGGATATTTTGAGGGGTGTGAGTTCCTTCACGTGCCAAGAAATGACAACGACCAAGCAGACGCCCTGGCACGAATTGGGTCCACCCGCCAAGCAATACCATCTGGCGTCGCCCTTCGGCGCCTCCTCAAGCCGTCTGTCAAGCCTTCACCAGAATCAGACTCCATCTTTGTGCCGGATCCCCCTGAAGAAGACGGATCTGACTCAAGAGCCCCAGCAGATGGCACGAGAGTTCTTACAAATGGCTCAAAGAACGCCGGTCAAAGCCAGCCCGGGAACTTCAGAACCCGGCCCGGGGACTGCGGCGACCAATCCGAAGACTCCAGAACTCGGCCCGGGGACTACGCCAGTCGGCCCGGGGACTTCATCAATCCAGAAAGCGGCCGCGGACTCCAGCCCGCCGCCTCCCAGCCCAGCCGCCCTCGTCCAAGTCGAAGTACTGGTAGTTGAAGAAATAGCAGCACCCTCATGGGCCCAACCCATCCTCAAGTTCCTAGTAAGCAAAGAGCTGCCAACTGATGAAATCTTGGCTCGGCAAGTATAACGCCGAGTAGCAGCTTACACCATAGTCAACAGAGAATTGGTCAGGCGCAGCGTCACTGGTGTCTACCAGCGTTGCGTCGATCCAGAGCAAGGCCAAGCAATTCTCAAAGACATCCATCAGGGCGAGTGCGGCCACCATGCGGCTTCAAGAGCACTCGTCGCCAAAGCCTTTCGACACGGTTTCTTCTGGCCAACCGCCCTAGAAGAGGCCAAAGAACTGGTCCAAAAGTGCAAAGGGTGCCAGAAGTTCCGCTCCAAACCACATCAGCCGGCTTCCGCACTCAAGACTATCCCCATCGCCTGGCCCTTTGCGGTTTGGGGCCTGGACATGGTGGGACCATTCAAAACAGCACGAGGCGGCCTAACTCACTTACTTGTCACGGTGGACAAGTTCACCAAGTGGATAGAAGTAAAGCCCATCAAGAAGTTGAATGGTCCGACTGCAGTGACTTTCATCGTCGACATCACGACTTGGTACGGCATACCACACAACATCATCACCGACAATGGCACAAATTTTGCCAAAGGTGCCTTGGCCCGTTTTTGCACGACACAAGGCATCCGACTGGACTTAGCGTCCGTTGCCCATCCGCAGTCAAACGGCCAGGTAGAGCGAGCAAATGGCCTCATCCTGTCCGGCATCAAGCCTCGGCTGGTCGAAGCGCTAGAGCATTCGGCTGGCTGTTGTCTTGATGAGTTGCCTGCCGTCCTCTGGAGTCTGCGCACGACTCCAAACAAGTCAACCGGCTTCACACCTTTCTTCCTCGTCTACGGTGCTGAAGCCGTCATCCCGACGGACATAGAGTTCGACTCCCCGCGAGTCACCATGTACACCGAGGAGGAAGCAAAAGAAGCACGACAAGACGGTGTCGATCTGCTGGAAGAGGGCCAGCTGTTGGCACTCAGCCGGTCCAGCATCTACCAGCAGAGCCTGCACCGATAATACAACAGGAAGGTCAGGTCGAGATCTTTCCAAGAGGGCGACCTTGTGCTCCGACTGATCCAGTGAACAGCTGGTCAGCACAAGCTGTCGTTGCCTTGCGAAGGCCCCTTCATTATCAGCAAAGTGCTGGGCAACAACTCCTATTACCTGATCGACGCTCAGAAGCCCCGAGCACGCAAGAGGGATGACTCCAGCAAAGAGACGGAACGCCCATGGAATGCAAATCTTCTCCGCAGATTTTACAGTTGATGCAGTATGTATCACGCTACCCTTTGTATTAAAGTACTAAGACTTTGGGCCCCCCGAGACAAGCTTGGAGACTGACCTTTTTTGTTATCTGTATGATAAGAATTATGCCTTCGAGTATACTACTCTTTGTTATATCGCTTGGCACCGGGCTCGACCAGTCGGCCTGGGGACTCGCCGCCTCGCGCTATGGAATGCTTCCTGCAGTTGAACAAGTAGTGTGTGGTGCCTAAACCGTCTCCTGTCAGAAGCCGCAGCTCGCAGAGCGACTGTTTGGTAGGCAGGAGTAAGGAAGAATGGGCGCCCACATGAAAAATGGCTGAGGGCTCAAAGCATAAACATAGCCTATGTCGGCTTCCAGCCTCTCTTAGCAAAGCCGACTCTTAAGCAGTCGGCTTGCCGCTTTCTATCCAACTTCTTAAAAAGACTATAAAAAATGGCCAAGTACTTGCCTTCCCAAAGTAGCCAAGCATTTGATCCAGAGGCGGTCCGCAAAACGGCTGTCCGACTGGCAAGGCGACGACTAAGGGAAGGAGGCAAAGGAAATAGCCAAAAGAGCAATGAGCAAGGAAAGATAGAATTCGGATAAATATTTACATAACATAGGCCCTTGGCCGAATCTTCAAGCAGAAGTTCAAAATACACCCCGCGGGTGGAATTGTTCGAATTAACAAGTTCTTCAAAGACTACTAAAGCAGATAAAAATGAAGGCAAGACGGCGGCCTAGGAAGCCGTAGACGGGTTCGGAGGGTCGGAAGAGACGGCGGTGTCAGGCGCCGGGGCGGCCGGCTGGACAGTCTCGGCTTGATCGCCTCCAGCGGCAGCCGGCTTGGTCGGGCACGGCTCGTTGCTGGAGGCATGATCGAGCTGAGGCTGGTCGTCCGGTCCGTCTTTTGGCGCCTCCGTCTCACCTCCGTCCTCCGCCTCGCCTTCCTCCCCGACGCTGGAACCGATCACCTCCGCCGAGTCCTCGTCATAATCCGGGTTCATCCCGAACCACTCCGGCGGCGCCTCCATGCCGTCTTCAGCCCGATCAGGGATGAAGACGTTGGTGTCTGCGTAGTCGGCGATCGCCGCAGCACGCGCGACGAGGGCGTCTTCCACAGCTATCAGCTCCGCCTAGGCCTCTGACCGGAACACGGCCAGCCGGTCCAGGTCCAGCCCTGGATACCACGCCTTGACGAATTCCAAGGCCCGGCGTGCTCCAGCCCGAGCCGAGGAACCCTTCCAAGCCTCAAGACGACCAGCCGCGACCTCCAGCCAGTCGGCAGTCCGACTGGGAGTGCGCAGAACTGGCATGTCTGGCCACAGGGCAGCAATCGCCTGGGCGCCAGCACGTTGAAGCCGGCACAGCATCCGAGGGTCCGGGGGGCGTTGGCGGCAATCTCTGCACCATCTTCCCTCTACGCCTCGCGATCAGCCTCGATGGCTTGAGTGGCCGCTTGCGAGTGGCGAGGGAAGAAGTCTGCCAAGACGGAAAAGAAGCAAGTCAAAAAATCAGGAGTTAGCCCGACCCATAGTCGGAGGCTCAAAGAAAGAAAGGAAGTAAAGAAACTCACCATCGACGATGTCCTCAATCTCATGGAAGCCGGAGGTCAGCTGTGCCTCCTTGTCGGTCCAGGAGGAGCACTCGCTTTCGAACTCGGCCAGGAGAGCAGTCTCTCTCTTCTCTGCCTCGTCCTACGCCTTCTTGAGCAGCTCCCTTTGCTCCGTCAGTTGCGCAGCCAGCAGGTCGCGCTCCGTGGCGAGTTTGCTGCACTCCTCCCCCTTGGCACGCAAGGCGGTGTTGGCTTCGCCCAGCTACTGCTGAAGAGTGGCGTTGGCCCCTGAAGAATAAAAGGAAAAGACATTAAGTCGTCAATAAAGAAGGTCGCCGGGAAGATTCGGCCCGACTGCTCAGCAGTCGGCCCGAATCTCGGGGACTACAGCCCGCGGGTGCGCCAGCGCGCCCCCGCGAAGAAGAAGGAGGACTCACTCTAGCTCTCCGACAAGTCAGCAGTCCGCTTGCCCAGCTCCTCAACATTGCGGTTGAAGGCAGTGACGCGGAGGTTGTGATACTCTTGTGATAAGAATTTAAGACAAAGATAAGCTTTGGAACTCGCCAGAAGGAGTTCCGAGCCACCTGCTCAGCAGCCGGCCCGAAACTCGGGGACTACACCCTGTGGGTGCGCTGGCGCGCCCCCACAGAGAAGAACAAGGAAAAACAAAGTCAAAAATGAAAGCATACCCGAACGGCTGCCCGCAACACCAGATGCGCCTTGGTGCAGTTCTGGATGGCATCGCCCTCGGCTCGCAGCTTCGCCTGAACGTCCAGAAGCGCCTAGTTCAGCGGGCCTATGCTGCCTCCTCGCACCCACCGAACGGGCGCAGCACTCGTCGCCTCGGCGTCTGGGATGGCCGAGCTGGCGGCGCCGGTCTCCAAGGGGCGTGGCGCCAAAGTCGCCTTCTCAAGACGGCGGTGCGCTCGCGAGGCGACTTGAAGGAGCAGCTTCTCCACGGACTCGTCCTCAGTCGGCAGCACCGGCGGGCCTGCCGGCTGTTTACCTTGCGCACTCCCAGACGGCGGCGAAGGCGGCGGTGGCGGTACGGCCGTGTCTGACATGGAGGCCTCGCCGCTTTCCCTCTCCATGACGGGGTTCTCGCAGCTGACTTCCCAGTCTGCCCCGTGAACTCCGGGGGCGGCAGCGCGGAGTTCAGCGGGATGACGAGTAACGCCGATTGGCGGTGCGCGGCCTCCTCAGCTCGCCGCCTTGCCACAACAGCGGCTTCGGCCTCATCCAGCTTCCTCTGGGCGGAGGCCGCCGCGTTCTCGGCCTCCGTCTTCTCCAGACGGGCGGCTTCGTCCTCGTCGCGCTTCTCCCGCGCGTTCCGCTCCGTCGCCTCCCGGAGGTCGGCGGCGGGGTCTATCCGCCGAGTAGTGGCGGATGTCTCTGCCGACCCGATGACGGAGGCGGCGGTGACCCTCTCGAAGGTAATAGGAGCCCTGAAGCGAGGAAGACATATAAAAGATTTGGACAAGACTCACCAGCAGAAAACAAGACAAAAGGCGGAAGCACTTACGTGGAGACCAGTGGCGGCTTTTTCACTTCCTTACGGAAGCGGTTGGCCTTCACGATCGCCTCCTCCCTCTTGGTCGCGGCGGCCGCCCCCTTGAACTTCTTCGACCGCCGCCAAGCAAGCTCGGCCAGTCCCGGCACCTCTTCGCGCCGCCTTGACCATCCAAGCCAGTGGAGGAACTCGCGCTCGGCTGGTCGGCTCTTGGTTGGTGGCGCGGGGCGACTTCCCCCTCGGCGTCGTCATCAGGCCAGTCGGCAAAGGTGGCCGAGGGCCTGAAGCCTCCCCCTCTTCCTCCTCCTCCTCCTTCGGCGTTGGCCTCCATCACCGCGGCCCCCAAGTCAGGGTCGTCGACGTCGCTCTCCGCTCGGTCGGAGACGAACTGACGGGCCTGGCCTGTGGTGCCGGCTGAAGGCTGGATGAGGGGGTCTGACTCGAGGAAAACCAAAAAGATCAGAAGTCGGATTCGGCTACAAAAGAAGACAGAAGAAGAAGAGAGACGACTTACAGTAGGCGGGGGGTTGGCGCATGAGTACGGCTCCTTGTCGAACCGCCAATCCGCTGTGAGACTGCAGTTCGTGATGTAATTCACCATGTCCGCCACCTCCGCGTGGGGCATGTCCTTGGAGCACATCCGACTCGGGTCCCGGTGGCCACTCATCTGACAGATCAGATGAGGTCGGCCTTGGAGCGGGAGGACTCGGCGCGCCACGAAGGCGGCCAGCAGGTCGGCCCCGGTCAGACCCTCCGACTGCGTCAGCACTTGGAGTCGCGCGACAGCGGCGGCGCCGGTAGGAGTCAATGTCTTGACCCGGTGGGACCAGCTGGGGACCCTCTCATCTGGTGCACCGGCTTTGTAAGGCGGCAGGTTTACCCAGACGCCGTATGGGGCGACGTTCTTCACATAAAAATAAGACCGCTGCCACATCTTCACTCACTTAATCAGCGGGATGGTGGGAAATGGGTTGTTGGCCACCGATCTCCGCATCACGATGAAGGCACCACACTGGGCCGGCACGCCGGCGACGTGCGTGCCGAGCTTGGAATGAAAGAACTCCCCCTATAGCTCGATGGTGGGGAGAACGCCGAGGAAGCCTTCGCACAAGGTGGCAAAGCCAGCCAGCAGCACCACCGTGTTCGGGGTAAGGTGGTGTGGCTGGCGCCCGTGAAACTCCAAGAAGGAGCGGAAGAAACCGCTCGCCGGCAGCCCCAGGCCGCGCATGAGGTGCAAGCGGAATACGACCCGCTCGCCCTCCTCCGGCACCGGCGATACCTCCCTCTCCGGCGTGGAGCGGGCGCGCACTAGGTCCTTGCCGGGGAGGCGACGCGTCCTACGAAGGAATTCAATGTGGTCGTCATGCACCTCGAAGCCATCCCACACGCCGGAGTGCACGGCAGGAGGTGCGGCGGCGAAGGAAGAGCTCATCGCTGCGGGCGTGGCATGGTTCGGCGCGGCGGCGGCGAGAGGAAGAAGAAGCAAGAGGAGCAAGGGGAGTAGGGGAAATGGGTGCGCGTGCTCCGCCGCCCCCCTCCTCCCACCTACTTATAGGCTCGTGGGCTGAGAAGCCGATGGGGCAGGCATGGGATTAACTGTGCCCAGGACCCCACGCCCCCCACGATTTACCACATGAAGTAACTACGCGTAGTTACGACGTGGGAATCCCAACCGTTCGCCCGGCCGCAACAGATCCGTTCGCGTGCCGAGGCACGGTAGTGGCGGGCCCTGCCTGAGGCCCTGTCCCGTCGCGCGCGTGGGTGGGCAGACTAACCCTGCCATGTGGCGCCACGCGACGAATCCGCAACGGGCAGCTGCCCAGAAGCTTATTAGGCACGCTGCCTGGATCCCGCTACGACCTTCAAACTCTTTAAGGGGCAAGATGGCCTTCTGCGAGTCCGGGTCCAGCTAGTCGGCCTAGAGGAAGACGGCGAGCAAGGTCCAGATTCCACCACCAGAAGGATGAAACTGTTGAGACTCCTCGACATGTCACCCTCGGCGCCTCACCAGCTTCGGGCACTATTGTGGGAGTAATGGGCCACGGGTAGGCTAACCCGAGCCCCTAAACCTTTCAAAACATCAGGGCGGACTGCGCCCCTCAAGACCCTGCGATAAGGAGCCGCCTTCTGGGAGTCGGCGGCAAGGCCGCCGACTGCCCCTCATGGTCGAGTCCCAGGGACGACTTCGACATAAGCCGACTCCTATTGGCGGCTCCTAGAGAAACCGGCTATGGGGAGTCAGCCCGCGACTCCGACCACCTCCTGCCTTTGCCTCCATGGACGGGACGGGGTACGGTCACCACGTGGCCCATCCCCCTCCCGCTTACGAAGGGCTGGCATGGCTACAGTGCGCCGTATCGATGGAGATCTCCATCCGGCGCGGCACTGTTGCCATGCCTGCCCTGACCTCAGCCCCCGTGGGCGGCGCACTGTGCCCACCACGGCCTACCTGTACGGCCCAGAGACGGCGGGTCCCACCCGTCAGCGGGGGTACAGAAGGCGGCAAGAGGGCCACAAGACGGACTCGTTGGGAGTCGGCCAGCCCCTCCCATGGGCCCCACACGCCATTAATCAGACAAGACGGGCAATGGCAACAGTGATTGTCCGTCAGGCGGCGGCACTGTTGCCACGCCCCCATGATCAAGCCAGCGTCATTAGAAGCACGGCTACAGTACCAGGCCTGCCGGCGGGGCCCGCCAGTCGGCGGGCCCCAGCAGTCGGCCAAGAAGACGGCGGCCTGAGAGACAGATGGCTGGGACTCGCAACCAGCCGGATTACCATTGTATCCCTGGGGGGCGGGCCTATATAAGCCCCCGGGGGCACCCATGCAAGGGGGATCGCTTCTTTAGCACTAGACCAGATCATATAGGAACGAGGAAGCTAGCCTTGGCTTCTCCTACCTCTAGGAAACAGCTAAGGACCAACCTTGTACTCACTTTGCCATAGTGATCATGCGGAGACCCCGCAGAGCAGCAGTAGGGGTGTTATCTCCACGGAGAGCCCTGAAGCTTGGTAAGATTCGCCAGCGTGCATGCCTTCGCCTCATCCCGTTTCCAGGCACCGGCGACGTTCTACTCCCCCCCACCATGATAAGCCATCCTTTGGCATATGTCGCACCCAACCCCCGACACTATGCCATTTCTGTTTGCAGACGGCCCCGTGTACCACAGCTTGAAGCCGGTATCCTCCAACTCCTTTGCCTTTTGTCCTCTCCATTTGGTTTCTTGGACGCAAAGGATATCAACACCTCTCCTCACCGCTGCATGAACTAGCTCCCGAAGGTTCCGTGTCAGAGACCCTACGTTCCAGCTACCTAAGTGAATCCTCCTAGGCTCGTCTAGCTTCCTTACCCTTCGCACTCGTTGAGTCAAATGCGAAGACCCTTTATCATTTTCCACTACATCCGGGCACCGATGTAGCGCGCCACTAAGGATGCGGCGACCCGATCCTCGCTCACTTGCCACCGTATCCGGATCAAGATACGGCGCGCCACCTTGGGGGTGACGGCCCGGCCCTTGCCCATTTTCCACCACACCCGGGTTCCGACGTAGCGCGTCGCTGAGAGGGTTACGCCCCAACAAAAATCTTTTGGGTTTCATCTCCATATAAGAGTGGCTGAGTTTTTGCGTTGGCTCACCAAGCCTATCACAACCCTCCTCCTTTACTCGGGGTTGGGACCGGCTATGTTGATACAACATAGGCGGAGTTTGCTACAGTACTTATAGTAGTGATTTTCTTTCTTATACTAACGGATTTCACAAAGGTTTTGTTGAGTTTTGTGTGATTGAAGTTTTCAAGTTTTGGGTTATCTTATGATGGATGAAGGAATAAGGAGTAAGAAGAGCCTAAGCTTGTGGATGCCCATGGCACCCAAGTTATTATTCAAAGAGAAGCAAGCAACTAAGCTTGGGGATGCCCCGAGTGGCATCCCCTCTTTGTTCTAATGACCATCGGTATTTTACTCAAAGCTATATTTTTATTCGTCACATACTATGTGTTTTACTTTAATAAGAATATTGGTGTTAAGGTTTGTGATTCCCTATGCAAGCACTAAAGTCAATAGTCATGCAATGAGATTACATCCTACTTGTGGTGCATTATTCGGTGTTAATTATGATTAATGCTCGCTTATGAGATTATTTGTTTCTTGGTTGGTCGCTTCTCAATCTTTTGCTAGCCTTCATTTTGCACTAAGTGTGATCACTACTTGTGCATCCAAAATCCTTTAAACCAGTTTTGCCACATGAGTCCACTATACCTCACTACTAGGGAAAAGGCTAGCAGCAGTGTGGGTTTTAGGTGTATCAGTAGCGCGGGGAGAGGCACTACTAATAAGGTGCTACAGCTAACACATAGCAGTAGCGCGTGCTCACCGGCGCTACTGCTACACAAGTGTAGCAGCAGCGTGGTTTGTGGGAGCTCGCTACTGCTAGTAGCTCTAGCGCACATTGCCTGGACGCGCTACTGCTATCGCGGCACTGTTGCTAACTTTTATACACTCGCTACTGCTAATTTAAGTAATTTTTTGTTTTTTTCGGCATATTTGTTTTGTATTTGAACAGGCTTTATAGAAGAATCTTTAGCACATAGAAATTTCATCATGATACACATACAAATTCCTGTGAGACCACAAATGTAATCATAGCATATACATACAAATAGTCTCATCATAATCATCATCCAACACAAAGTGATATCTTGTCATCATCTCGAAAATAGCAATACATGCAAGTCTCGAATACTTGCAACTATAACAACATCATCCATCTAAACAAAGGTATACGCAAGAAGTGCTTTCACTATGAGTGAGAGCAGAACTATGCAGTACATGAGGTGGCGGTTACGAGTCCTCTCTCGCGCTAGCGTGAACCTCAAGTAACCAGCTTCTCCTTCTTGTCTTCTTTTGAAGCCTTTATGGCTGGCGCCCGTGAACCCATTCACTTGCGCCTGACACTCATGCCACTCGTTGTACACCCCCGGAACCTTCCCTTTGTACACGACATAGCAATTCCATCTCGCCATCAAGAAACTAGGTACCTGTTAGAGATGCATGTTCATGAAGAGGATGTACAATCATATATATGCAACAAAATATACTAGAGCAACACCGAAAAAGAAAGGGTTAGCAACTAGATGCAACATACAGTATGCAAATTAATTAACTAGAGGTACGCAGGTCATCGTACGCAAACTAACAAAGTAGCGTTACGCAAGTTCGGCAGGGACCATGGACATCACAAAGTTTCATCGCTACAAAAAGTATACAAGTTCAACCGACACATATCATCATCATCGGCATCATAAATCACTAGAAGTTCCATCCTTCCATATCATCGAGGATGAACCCTAGCTTCTTGAACGGCGTGAGGTCTAGACGTTGCATGCCTATGCGAGTTCGGACGTCAGCTCGCGATATAGGGCCGTGGTGGAACATCCCCTTCTCATCGACGACTTCTTTCATGATGATCGTCGCAATGTCGCTTTGGATGCGAAAGAAGTCATCTCTAAGTTTATAATCCGCTTCTCCATGAGATTCTAGCCACTTGTGGATATGATCATCATTTCTGCTTCTCATGCGAAGCTTTTGGTGATCCGTGTTGAACTGAATCATGAGATGGACGATGTAGAATCCATCCTTCTTGCTTGGTTTTGGGACATGGATGCAGGAGAAGTTAGTTTTATGCGCGAAACCCATCTTCTTGTTCCTTTGTTTCCTGATCTGCACGTGGCCACCTCTAAAGCTGAAGCCTTGGAGAGCATCATCTAGAATATTCATTATGTGGGTGTAGTCTTTTTTCTCGTAGTCTCTGGAAGGGTCAAAATACACGGCGTGGGAGACTTGCGGGTAAAGAACGATAAGGACGGCGCGCCCGTTGCTGCGGGGAAAAGACACCTCAAATTATTCCCCATATGAGAGAGAAGGAATGATTGAAATGTACGAAAGGGTTGTCCGGAACTGACTTACTTTGGATGATAAGGCACGAGGACAATTTCCCGGTCCTTATTCTGTACCATGAAGTTTTGGAGGTACTCCCTAGCAGTTTCACGCTCAAAGTCGCCGAGACTCAAGAAAGACTCGTGCATGTAGTACGGATCCGCCACACAGATTTGCGAGACTTCTTCACTCTTCATGACGGAGCTCATATGTAGCGCAAAAAGGCGGACGATAGTAAAATCGAGCCGCCTTGTTAGAAACATCTCAAAGATATGGTCAAACCGCAGGAAGAACACCTCCGCGGGCCGTGTGTCGACGTAGCACTTCCCCTCAGGCACACGAGCCGCGTATGTCGGATATCCTGGATCCTTTGAGGCTAGTAGGCTTTTCTCAGTCGACAGCACATGGTCGTGCAGTCTCCTGAGATCCCCTGATAGTGCCTCCAGCGGTTTCGGCGGTAGCATCGGCTCGCCCATGAGATGGAACATGACCGCACCTTTCACGGGTACACGCTCTTCAGAATGCATCGTCTGGCTGCTATGTGCTCTGGCTTGTTTGGAGGCAGTTACCTTCCCCGATCTCTTCCTCTCCTTTTTCTTGGGCACACCTTCCAGACCCTTCCTTAACCCCTGCCCCAGTGTTCCCGGGCTAAGTACTGTACGACCCTCGCGCCCGGCTAGTTGAGCCTGTGTTGAGGCGGCATCTTCAGGCGTGTCCTGTGAGGATTTCATGAAGAGAGACTTTTTGCAATCCCTGCTACGACCCTGCCCGGGCATATCATCCATATCCTCATTAGCAAGCTGATAGCCCGATTCGTCATAAGGTTGACTCATCATATCTATGTCACAGTCATATGCGTTTGTATTGAGGAAATCCATAGGGTCGACCTCCGTCTCATCATCCATTCTCTGTTCTACAGGAGAAATTACATCAGCCAGTACTATTGCACCCCCTTCATCATGTCGTCCGCCGCTCTCACCCGGCACTACAGGAGCTGGTAATTGCGTAGGCGGGGTGGTGTTCTCCGCACATGCTTGTTGATGTGTGGTAGTTATTGGTGTGCTCTCGGTCGGCTCCAGACGAATAAGATTCTTCGGCCATAGCAGCACCCAATTCTTGCAGCTTCCAATCCGCGGCGGGGTCTCGTCGTCCGCTCCCACATGCTGTACTGGAGGAGGCAAATCCTCGTGCCCCAATTTCACACTGGTCAAGCTAACCCTGAAGTGCCCAGCGGGGATCGGCTGGTTGTGGAACGTGCGTTGCGAGGGGTCCATTATCATCCCCTTTCCCACGTCCACCTTCTGGCCTTTGATCAAGTAGAGTATGGTGCACGGGGTTTCTTTCCCCTGCAAACACATATGTCTGTGGCGTAAAACAACCGAAAGGCAACAAAAATGGAATATTATATATATGTTGGTGCGACATGTAATTACCGTGACGGCGTCGAGCTCAGCCAAAGACGAAGGCCCACCTAGCGCGCCTGAGACTGAGGACGGGCTGCTATGAGCGGGAGCGGCTGCGAGAGGAGGCCCGGTTGCGTGAGCAAGTGATGGTGCGATGGTGTTGTTGTTCATGGAGTTGCTCCCGACGAAACTGGGCAACGGGAAATCATGTACCGTCTTGTCTGGATTTTCCTTCGTCCAGTTGATGATAACTGGAACCAAGTTAGTAGCAAAATCATTTCTGCAGGCAGTTACAGCTGCATTGACTGCCTGCTGTAGCAACTCATATTTGTCCTCGGCTGCTTTTTTCGCGTCCTCAGCTGCTTTTTTCTCGACCGCAAGCTTCACCTTCGCGTCGATGTCCGCCTGACTAAACTTCTTTTTCTGCTTCTTGGCCTCCGGGCCCTCGTTGTAAAACACCTTCCACGTGGCGCCGTCTCCAGCGCCGTGCACACGACCATATTGCGGCCGCTGGTCCAAAGGGAGTCCCTTAAGTTCGTTCAAGGCCCGGTTGAGAGGGGTGTCCCACTTGGGCCTCATCGGAGAAGTAGGGCTTTCGGCTGCAAGCTGGTGTTGCTTCTCCAGTAGTCTAATCAATTTCCTCGTGATCTTGTCCGTGTAAAAAACCTTTTTCTCCTTGTCCCACTTGTAGCGGGCCCTGATGAAGTCACGCTCCAAGGGGTTGGTGAACTTCGCGAAGGGGTCTGGGAGACCCGCGGCTTCACGTTCCGCGTCCTCCTTATCCCATATGGGCCTTTTACCGAGGTAGCCACGGCTTCTGAGGCGATGCTTCCCCATGTTCCTTTGCTAAAGGCTCTTGAATTTCGCAGCCTTAGCCTTGGCTGCCTCGGTAGCGCAAGTGTCCTTGAACTTTTCGAACTCCTCTTCCGTAAGTGTCGGATTTTCCTCCAGAATCTTGGACAGGGGTTCATCAGCCTCAATAGCTCGTTTCACCCTCCCTTTCCAGGAGGCCAAATCATTGCTGAACATGCCCATGGTGTGATTGTTAATCTTTTTCATCTTCGGATCATCCCACGGTTTTTATGTTATCATCCCGGTCGGGGAACTTGAATCTCTTGTGCAACTTCGTTAGGAGCAACTGCGGCAAATGTTCGTTACTCCTTAAGTCATCATCATTGATGCTCGCGCATTCCTGTAGGATGCATCCTACTTGGTTCCCATATCACTTGAGAGGTTCTTCCGGATCTAATGGCTCAAACTTTCCAAGTGCCATCTTTGTGATCACAAGTCGTCCAATCCCTAGTTTGTTAGGTTTTCGTATCCTATGCTTCTTTTGCTTCCTCTTTTTGGTAGCGGCATCGGGGCCGGTACCTTCCCCGCCGGTACCTTCCCCACCGGTCTCAGTGCCGCCATCGGTGCCGGCGTTGTTGGTGTCGATGTCGGTGTCAGTACCATCATCGAGGCCGACCTACAAACCTTGCTTAGCAGTTAAATAGTCGAGGTACTCTTGTTCACCCTCATAATCCATCTCGTCTGCATCTTGGTCAGAAGGCCCAGTTTCTTCGTTGTTCGACATGTTTCCTATGATTAAGTGTCCTCATTTATTTCTAAAAGTATGAATAAATGAGAAATAACATAAAAAGAAATCTATGTGCCAGCACTCGATATGCCAACTATGTAGCACAAATCATGCCTTTATTCACAGGAAATTTCGGCATGACCTTTGCTAAAAAATGGATATATCGAGCGCCTGAAATTCACCAGAACAGAAATGAATCAACATTCCGGCATAACATAGGCCACTCGGATGATTTTCCAAACATGACATGTCCAAAACATGACATATCCACATATCACATGTCCAGTTCAAATTTGCATATAAATTCAGCTAATTTTGAAACCTAGCTAAATTCATAACTAAATAGATAACCTAATTAACATACTGCCCTAACTAAAACCTAAGTAAATTAACCGAAGAACCCTAGCAGAGAGAGAGGGGGGGTTACAGAGGGTGCAGGGGCGAGGAGGCAGGCCTGATGACGGCCGGGAGGGGAGGAAGCAGAGGAGGGAGGCGAGGGCCGATGGGTCAGGGGCGAGCGCGCCGGGGTCAGGGGCGAGCGCCGGTGCCGGGGTCGGGGGCGAGGGCCGAGTCGGGGGCGAGCGCCGGGGTCGGGGTCGGGGGCGAGGGCCCGGTCGGGGGCGAGCGCTGGTGCCGGGGTCGGGGGCAAGCGCCGGGGCCGGGTCGGGCGCGGCGATGCGACGGGGGAAGAGAGAGTGGGGATTTGGGGGAAAAGGCGGGATGAAGCAGCGAGAGTGAGAATTTTGGGTTAAGTGGACGTAGCAGTAGCGCATTTGGACAAAACGAGCTGCTGCTACCTTTAGTAGTTGTAGCACTTTATACGAAATGCGCTACTACTACCTTTAGTAGCTGTAGCGGTTTAGACAAAACGTGCTGCTACTACCTTCGCTACTGCCAGTTTTCCTTTTTCTTTTCCTTTATTTTATCCCACTTTTATTTCCCGAGGGTAGTGAACGAAGGGAGGGTGATATATATTGCATCATTTGACGGTTAAATATTTATGCAAAATAGGAACATATATATTACATCATTGGACCCATGCATAATAATGGCTAAGTGTCTATACAAAATAGGAACATATATATATATATATATATATATATATATATATATATATTACATCATTTGACCGATAACATACAGTTCCTCAGTGCTGACGTTTTCATTTTTGAGTCAGCTTCTTTCCCTTCTTGTTCGTCGAAGAATAATTGAGCCCCTCATTGTGACTTTGCCTTTTCCATGGAGTACGATTTTTCTTAGGTAATGTAGTATTGATTCTTCTTTTGACGTATACTTCATCATCATCGTCATCTTCCCTCATTGGGTTGCCGTACTGATCATAGTCTTCCTCGTTGGCGACTCCATCCATTCCAATGATGTTCCTTTTGCCTCTCCTCACGACAACACGGCTGGGATTGCGCGGGTCAGTTATGAAGAAGCATTGTGTCACGTGCTTAGCGTGTACCCATGGCTCGTTTTTTGCGATAGCGTTCACGGTAGCGCTCTTGGCGTCGGGTATAGTCATGGTAGTGAAAATCCGGCTTTCTCTTTCGACATTCTTAGCCCATCTGACACGGAACATCGTCGTGTTGTGCAGTCCAGAGTAGTCAAGCTCCCAGATCTCCTCGACCCTTCCATAAAATCGTTCAGTTGCGCCGTTGTCGCTGCCGGTCATGCATTCCATCGTCACCCCTGAGTTCTGATCATCACTGTCCATATCTTTGGCCTCCGTGTAGAACGTGTATCCGTTGATATCATATGCCTGATAGGTTACGAGGTTGGGCGAGGGGCCATGTGCTAAGGCGTATATGAGCAATCCGTCCTTAGAGCCCTCCTCCGGGGGATTAGCAATAATATGCTCTTTGAACCAATGCAGGAAAGTGGAGTTGTGCTCTCTAGTAACTTCGGCGTCCGTCCTGCATACCCCCCGGTCACGATACTTCTTTGCGATAATTTCTTTGTGCAGTGCCACGAAAGGATCTACCTCGTCTAGGTGTTGTAGCACTACCAAGTTTGCTCTGTCAAAGTCGCTGCGTCGATCTGAGTATGCCACGTGCAGTTCCCTGCGACCGTTGCAGTGACCATCTCCTTCGAGCCTCCCATCGTGCTTGTTAACGGGCAAACCAACACTAACACCAGGCGGCTGGTCTGCGCCATATAGAAAATTCTCACAGAAAGAGATGCACTCTTGTGCCAAATAGCCCTGGACGATGCTTCCATCCGGACGGGACATGTTACGAACGAATCCTTTGATGATCCCATTCATCCTCTCAAACGGCATCATGTTGTGCAGGAATGACGGCCCCAGGTCTATTATGTCATCCACAATATGGACACACAGATGCACCATCACGTCAAAGAACGCGGGCGGGAAGTACATCTCAAGCTCATTCAGTATCACAACGATCTCTTCCTGTAGCCTTTGGAGCTGCTTCACACTGATCGACTTTCGAGAGATGACGTCGAAAAAGTTGCAGAGACCAATAAGCGTGTCACGGACGTGCTTGTCCATTATCCCTCTAAGGGCAACAGGTAGTATCTGCGTCATCATCACATGACAGTCATGAGACTTCATCCCGCTGAACCTTTTCTTGTCCGTGTCTAGATATCTGCTTATCTTGCCACAGTAACCGGAACTAACTTTGACTCCGGTAAGGCACTTAAAGAAGGCATTGATCTCAGCCTGACTTAAGGTGAAGCAAGAAGGGGGGCAATAATCCTCTTTCTTTATTTTCTTGCCCTTCTTCTCCCGTGCCTCTGTCTCCGTCTCTGTCTCGTCTGACATTTTACGGGGCGGCATGTGCAGATCTTCCCTGATTTTCAAATCTTGCAAGTCTTTTCTTGCCTTCGGCCCATCCTTGGTCTTATCCGGCATGTTCATCAGTGTTGCGAGCAAGCTCTCAAGGACATTCTTACAGATATGCATTTGATCAAGGCAATGAGGTGTATCGAGTTTGTGCCAGTACTCCAAGTCCCAGAACACAGACCTCGTCTTCCATACCTTCAGCAGCGGCTCCGGCGCCTTTCTCATCGTCTTTCCCGGCGCGGGGCACTCCTTCCAGTTTTTCAACAGCTCATCGATTTCGGCACCGCTCCGCTTACGTGGAGGTCCTCGATGCTCAGCGTGACCATTGAATAGATCTCCACGGTTTCTCCACGGGTCGTCCTGTTCAAGCCATCTTCGATGCCCCATGTACACGATTTTCCCAGACCCGCCATCTTTCCTTGACGTTAGCTGCTGAGACGTCGTATCATCCATGCACCGCGTGCATCCGCAATATCCATGGCACACCTGGCCTGCCACATATCCGTAACCGAGATAGTCCTGCACTGTCGTGATCAGCGCGGCTCTCATGTTGAAATACTCGCCTTTGCTGGCGTCCCATGTCTTGGCCGGTGTTTTCCATAACGTGTCTAACTCCTCTTGAAGTAGCCCCAGATACAAATTAATATTATTTCCTGGTTGTTTCGGCCCTTGAATAAGCATGCTCATGTGAATGTACTTCGATTTCATGCACAACCAGGGGGAGGTTGTACATCCATACAAACACGGGCCATGTGCTATGGTTGGTGTTCTGGTTGCCAAACGGATTCATGCCATCGGTACACGCGCCGAGCATGATGTTCCTTGCATCACATTCAAAATACCGATAGAAGCTGTTCAACGCTCTCCACTGGCTTCCATCCTTCACGTGTCTCAGCTTCGGATCATCTCCATCGTCGGGCTTCTTCCTCTCCGCGTGCCAGCGCATTAGCTTTGCTTCCTTGGGATCTACAAAATACCTCTGGAGACGGGGAGTGATCGGTAAGTACCATACAACTTTCTGGGGACATTTCTTCCCGGCCTTCTTGTATCGAGAAGCATTGCACACCGGACAGCTTGTTTTTTCCGCGTGCTCCTTCCGATAAATTATGCAATCGTTGATGCATGCATGGTATCTAACGTGTGGCAGATCAACAGGGCACACGATCTTCTTGGCCTCATCAACACTAGTAGGACATAGATTACCCGCGGGAAGAACATCCTTTAGGTACTTGAGATGCTCATCGAGGCTAGTGTCGGTCCATTTGTTTTTAGCCTTCGTCTTCAGGAGTTGGAGCGTGAAACTCAAGCGGGTCACCTCAGGATTGCAACCATCATACAATGGAGTGTTCGAGTCTACCACCAGTTGCTCCAGCTTAGCCTCCTCTCTAGAAGCAGCTCTCTCAGTACTCGTCTCCTTGCGAAGCAATGCTTGAACATGAGGGTCCCGCACGATTGAACTTAGTACCGACGAACTCTGCTGCGTGGAGTCCATGTCGTTCTCTCCGCCGCCATGTCCGGCCCCTTCTCCTCCGCCATGTCCGGCCCCTTCTCCGCCGCCATGTCCGGCCTCTTCCCCGCCGCCATTATCGATCATCTCTTCGTCTTGCCCCGTGTCATCATTGCCTGCCCCGTCGGCATCCTCAACATCGTCATCCTCATCTTCAGTTATCCACCGAGTATAGCCATCCATAAAACCAGTCATGAGCAGGTGCGCTTCGACACGACCATCGTCATAGGGGTCGAGCCAAACTATTCCTTTGCATTTTCGACACGGACATAAAACCTCTGTCAGGTTATTTTCTTTCATGTCCTGCACCGCCGACCGCAACCACCTGTCCACCATCGTTCCACTGACCATCATGAACGTCTGCACGGTAATAATAAAACAAATTGATTATAAAAATGCGTGCATGCATCAAAGTCATACAAAAATTCGGCATGACCTTCCCTAAAAATAGGACATATATGGATCTAGAGTTTGCCCGGAATTCGCCGAAACGGAAATAAATCGACATTTCGGCAAAACATAGGCAACTCAAAAGCACAATTTGGCGTCAACTCATGCCACACACACAATTTCCACAAACATATCACACACACATAAACATATTTCCATTTTGCAAAAGCATGAAATTTTCATCACCTCTATCTCGAGATCGAGCACGGTGATGAGATGATGATGTAGGGAGACCAAAAGTGCCCAAAGCTCTTCTTGACAAAGATAGATCTAGTTAGGGGGCAAATAGGTCACTTAACTAAATGCTACATCTACCTAGCTACCTAATTTGGGAGGAGACAAATTCAACTAGTGGAGGGGGAAGGAAAAAGAGAAAGGAGATGCATTAATGGAGATGGTGTAGTTAGGTAGGAGTAATGAAGAGAGAGAAAGGTAGGTAGAAGAGGGAGAGTAATGGGGGAGAAGTGTTGAGGAAGAAGAAGAGTGAGAGTGGGAGGATGTGGGAGGTAGGGGAAAGGGAAGAGAGGAGGGGGAGGGGAGGGGACGGGTGAGGAAAGGTGGTGGGTTGGTGCGGATTAGCAGTAGCGCGGGACGTAAAACGCGCTGCTGATACAAAAGTAGAAGCAGCGCGTTTTTGGCAGAAGCGCTACTGCTAACCGGGACAAAAAGTGTGTCACATTTGAAAATTAGCAGCAGCGACCTCAGAAAAAAGCGCGCTACTACTAAATCCATAGCAGTAACGCGGCTCGCGGAACCGCGCTGCTACTAAATGGAGTTTGGGGAGCACTGTCGGTCGATATTTGTAGCAGCGCGGGTAACACCAAGCGCGCTACTGCTAAAAGCTTGTCAGTAACGAGTTTTACACACCCGCGCTACTGCTAATTAGCAGCAGCGCTCCTTTTTGAGCCGCGCTGCTGCTAAGATTCTGTGTATAGGCTTTTCCCTAGTAGTGCCTACCTATATGTGGTATTCTTTTACCATTCTAAGCAAATTTGTATGTGCCATCTCTAATTTTCTAAATAAATTTCTCTTTTGTGTGCTCGTACCGCTCGCAAGGCGGTGAGGGGTGGCCAATATTTTCCATGCTAGCTGTGTTATTCTCACGATGAGTGTTTATTCACTTGTCATTGCATGAGAGTAAGGCAAAGGTATTAGGAATGCCCAGTCCCGAAATGAAAAATGAATTTACTTTATGTTAACAAATAATAAATTCCTTGGAAAGTGTTGGTATGGAGGGCAACCGTGGATACGGCTAGCCATGGAAAGTGAAAGTATGGTTGAAAAAGGAATAAACTTTATTTTCTGTTTGGGAACCACCTATGATATATCTAGCATGGAAAGTGTTGGGAGCTCTAAGTCATTTTCGTTGGTGGGAGAAGTATGCCTCTCAAAATGTTTTTATCTCTATTTTTTCGCTTTGAGCTCGGGCACCTCTACAAATCCCTACTTCCCTCTGCGTAGGGCCTTTCTTTTACTTTATGCAATTTTTATTTTTAATTTGAGTCTCCATCTTCTCTTATAAAGCACCAACTAGGAGGCACTATGATCGTACTTGAGCATTGGGTGTAGCTAATATGCCAGTGTGCTTCATGAATGGGTCAATATTTGAGCATGATGGGCTAGGGATAACTTATTTTAGCGCTAATATTTTGAAAGACATGGTTGCTTATTGATATCCTTGAGTATTTAAATCTCATGTCAAAACTAGACTATTGCTTTGAACCATATAAAAGTCCAAATGTCCATGCTATAAAGAAAAGAATATGTTATGACATGTTAGGCGGCAATCCACATTAAAAATTCTATTTTTATCATTTACCTACTCGAGGACGAGCAGGAGTTAAGCTTGGGGATGCTGATACGTCTCCAACGTATCTATAATTTTTTATTGTTCCATGTTGTTATATTATCATTCTTGGATGTTTTACAATCATTTCATAGTCATTTTATATCATTTTTTGGTACTAACCTATTGATATAGTGCCAAGTGCCAGTTGCTGTTTTCTGCATGTTTTTTACATCGTAGGAAATCAATACCAAACGGAGTCCAAACGCATCAGGGCGCCTGGGGGGTGCTCCAAGGGGAGCACAACCTACCAGGGCGCGCCAGGAGGCCAGACGCGCCCTGGTGGGTTGTGCCCACCTCGGGTGCCCCCTTAACCGACTCTTTGCTCTATAAATACCCCAATATTCCAGACACCCTAGGGGAGTCAACGAAAATCAATTCCAGCCGCCGCAGAGTCCAGAACCACCAGATCCAATCTAGACACCATCACGGAGGGGTGCATCATGTCCATTGGTGCCTCTCTGATGATGTGTGAGTAGTTCTTTGTAGACCTAAAGGTTCATAGTTAGTAGCTAGATGGCTTTCTCTCTCTCGTTTGATTCTCAATACAATGGTCTCTTGGAGATCGATATGATGTAACTCTTTTTGCGGTGTGTTTTTTGGGATCCGATAAACTTTGAGTTTATGATCAGATCTATGTTTTTATCCATGAAAGTTATTTGGTTCTTCTTTGATCTCTTATATGCATGATTGCTTATAGCCTCGTATTTCTTCTCTGATATTTGGGTTTTGTTTTGGCCAACTTGATCTATTTATCTTGCAATGGGAAGAGGTGCTTTGTAGTTGGTTCAATCTTACGTTGCTAGATTCCAGTGACAGAAGGGGATCCAACGCGTATGTATCGTTGCTACTAAGGATAAACGATGGGGTCTATTTCTACATAAATATATCTTGTCTACATCATGTCATTGTTCTTATTGCATTACTCCGTTTTGCCATGAACTTAATACACTACATGCATGCTGGATAGCGGTTGATGTGTGGAGTAGTAGTAGTAGATGTAGGTAGGAGTCGGTCTACTAATCTTGGACGTGATGCCTATATAATGATCATTGCCTGGATATCGTCATGATTGTTTGAAGTTCTATCAATTGCCCAACAGTAATTTGTTCACCCACCGTTTGCTATTTTCTCAAGAGAAGCCACTAGTGAAACCTACGGCCCCCGGGTCTATTTCCCGTATTATTTGCCTTTGCGGTCTATTTTCCTTTGTTTTTATTTTCAGATCTATTAAACGAAAAAATACAAAAATACATTGCTGCAATTTATTTTATTTGGCATTCGATCTATCAATATTACAACTCTCTCACGTCTGTTTGCCTATCTTGGGCACTGCTACCCTAAACGGATTGACAACCCCTTTTACACATCGGATTGCAAGTATTTGTTACTTGTGTGCAGGTGTTGTTTACATAGAGTTTCTTGGTTCTCCTACTGGTTTTATAACCTTTGGTCTCAACTAAGGGAAATACCTAGCGTTGTTGTGCCGCATCATCCCTTCCTCTTTGGGGATATACCGACGTAGTTCAAGCTGACCTCATATAGTGAGTGTGGAAACGTGATCATAGGATTTGCGGAATTGTCACTAAGCAATTGGCTAAGTTACTAGACCGATAGCAAGTTTTTATGTGGGAGAGGTCACTTCTAGCATGTCATCCTTTACTTGGAATTTTATGCATTTAAGATTGGAACTATTAGCAAGCATCCGCAGCTACCAAAGCTCATTAAGGGAAAACTCAACCATAGCATTGAGATATATTGGTCCCCCTTCAATCTCGTATGAATCAATTCCTATGGTAGAAAAAAGTTTCTGTCACTCTTGCCCTACAATGCATAGTCCCATCAACATACAACTAACCCTAAGGTGTGATCCACATGCGAGTTCATATGATGGGCACCAAAGGACAACACAACATAACCACACGCAAATTAAACCAATCATAGCAATTCACTAATCACCCATAGGATAACAAAAATCTACCCAAACATCATAGGACGGCAACACATCATTGGATAATAATATGAAGCATAAAGCACCATGTTCAAGTTATGTGATTTGGTGACCGATTGTTGTTCGGAGTCCCGAATGAGATCACGGACATGACGAAGAGTCTCGAAATGGTTGAGAGGTAAAGATTGATATATAGGACGATAGTTGAGGGAGTCCTGGATAAGGGGGTGTCCGGATGGCCGGACTATGACCTTTGGCCGGACTCCCGGACTATGAAGATACAAGATTGAAGACTCCGTCCCGTGTCCGGATGGGACTTTCCTTGGCGTGGAAGGCAAGCTTGGCGATACGATACGAAGATCTCCTCCCATTGTAACCGACTCTGTGTAACCCTAGCCCTCTCCGGTGTCTATATAAACCAGAGAGTTTTAGTCCGTAGGACGAACAACAATCATACCATAGGCTAGCTTCTAGGGTTTAGCCTCTCTGATCTCGTGGTAGATCCAATCTTGTACTACCCATATCATCAATATTAATCAAGCAGGAGTAGGGTTTTACCTCCATCGAGAGGGCCCGAACCTGGGTAAAAACATCGTGTCCCTTGTCTCCTGTTACCATTCGCCTAGACACACAGTTCGAGACCCCCTACCCGAGATCCGCTGGTTTTCACACCGACATTGGTGCTTTCATTGAGAGTTCCTCTGTGTCGTCACCTTTAGGCCCGATGTCTTCTTCGATCATCAACCACGACACGGTCCGGGGTGAGACCTTTCTCCCCGGATAGATCTTCGTATTCGGCGGCTTCGCACTGCGGGCCAACTCGCTTGGCCATCTTTAGTAGATCGAAAGCTACGCTCCTGGCCATCAGGTCAGGTTTGGAAGCTTAAATTACACGGTCTACATCCGCGGGGACTTGATCTTCGATGGACTTGAGCCACGGCCGAGTGTGCCGCACTGTCCCGATGGGCATGATCTAACTCTGCCGCTGGACAGCGCCCAGAGTGCCGCTCAGATATCCGCTCCGATCATTAGCTCGGAGCCGACTGCGCTAGTCGGGGATGTACGGTTGGACGCCGCCCTGGGAGCCGCAATCTCTACCAACCTAGTCCATTGCAAGGCCCGTGACTCCAAGGTGCCGAATTCCGTTCCGGACTTCGTATATTCCGCGCCCCTTCCGATCGAACCCGATTGGGCTCCGATCGTGGAGTTCACCACCGCGGACGTCTTTCAGCACTCGCCCTTTGGCGATATCCTGGATTTGCTAAAGTCCCTCTCTTTGTCAAGAGAGCCCTGGCCGGACTATGGTCAGCAGGGTTGGGATGCGGACGACGAAGAAATTCGAAACCGACCCACCACCCACTTTGTAGCCACTGTCGACGATCTAACCGACATGCTCGACTTCGACTCCGAAGACATCGACGGTATGGACGCCGATGAAGGAGACGGCCAAGAACCAGCACCTATAGGGCACTGGAAAGCCACCTCATCATACGATGTATACATGGTGGACACACCTAAAAGAAATGACAACGACGATCAAAAGGGCGCAACCAGGGATCGCTCCCTCAAAAAACAATCAAAGCGGTGGAGTAAGCGCCACGCCAAGCCCCACCTCGATAAAGACCCAGCCATAGAGCAGGGAGAATCAACGGAAGACGAACATGCCATCGAGCAACCGTCCAAACAGGGCGGGCAATCCGAACAACCCATCCCCGGGAAAGATAATAGTCCGGACGACCTCACGCCGGACAAATTGCTGGAACATCAGAACCTCCACCAAAGGCTCGTTGCCACTGCACGTAGCCTGAAAAAGCAGAAGGGGAGGCTCAAAACAGCGGAAGATGCACTCGGGATCAGATGGGGCAAAGTACTCAATACCGCACACAACTACGGCAACAGTCATCACACAAAGAGCTATCCGAAGCAGAAACTACTACCGGAATTTGATGAAGAGGCCATAAAGCCCCCACAGTCAAAAAATAAGGAAGCCACAAGGTCGGATAGAGGACCCCATGATCGATCTCAAGCGACAAAGGGCGACGCACTCAATACGGCACGTGATCCATCCAAGAATTTGCATCAAAAAACTGGCCCAACCAGATCCATCTATGGGCCAAGAAAGCAAGCTCCAGTGAGCAATGCAATGCAAAAAATATCCGAACATCGCGGCACACCTACATACAGGGGCGCCGCACATCCCCTATGTTTTACCGATGAGGTGTTGGATCATGAATTTCCAGCGGGATTCAAGCCCGTGAACATAGAAGCATACGACGGAACAACAGACCCTAGAGTCTGGATCGAGGATTATATCCTCCACATACACATGGCCAGAGGAGATGACCTCCACGCCATAAAATACTTACCCCTTAAGCTCAAAGGGCCAGCCCGGCATTGGCTTAAAAGCCTTCCCGAAAACACCATGGGAAGTTGGGAAGCGCTCGAGGATGCTTTCCGGGCAAATTTTCAAGGGACCTATGTCCGACCTCCGGATGCAGATGATCTGAGTCATATAACTAAGCAGCCCGGAAACTCTGGAACAGATTCCTTACTAAAAAGAATCAGATAGTCGACTGTCCGGACGCCGAGGCCATAGCAGCTTTCAAACATAGCGCCTGAGACGAACGGCTCGCCAGACACCTCGGCCAAGAAAAGCCAAGAACAATGGCCGCATTAACAAGCCTCATGACCCGCTTTTTGTTGGGTAACATAGCAGAAATTCAAAATTTTCCTACGCGTATCACCAAGATCTATCTATGGAGAGACCAGCAACGAGTAGAAAGAGAGTGCATCTACATACCCTTGTAGATCGCTAAGCGGAAGCGTTCAAGTGAACGGGGTTGATGGAGTCGTACTCGTCCTGATTCAGATCACCGATGGTCCTAGTGCCGAACGGACGGCACCTCCGCGTTCAACACACGTACAGCTCGACGATGTCTCCCACGCCTTGATCCAGCAAGGAGAGAGGGAGAGGTTGAGGAAGACTCCATCCAGCAGCAGCACAACGGCGTGGTGGTGATGGAGGAGCGTGGCAATCCTGCAGGGCTTCGCCAAGCACCTACGGGAGAGGAGGAGGTGTCACGGGAGGGAGGGAGGCGCCAAGGGCTCAGGTATGGATGCCCTCCCTCCCCTCCACTATATATAGGGGCAGGGGAGAGGGGGGAGGCGCAGCCTTGCCCCCTACTCCAAGAAAGGGGTGCGGCCAAGAGGGGGGGAGGAGTCCATCCTCCCCAAGGCACCTCGGAGGTGCCTTCCCCCTTGAGGACTCTTCCCTCTAGGGTTCCCTAGGCGCATGGGCCTCTTGGGGCTGGTGCCCTTGGCCCATGTAGGCCAAGGCGCACCCCCTACAGCCCATGTGGCCCCCCGGGGCAGGTGGCCCCACCCGGTGGGCCCCCGGGACCCTTCCGGTGGTCCCGGTACAATACCGATGACCCCGAAACTTGTCCCGATGGCCGAAACAGGACTTCCTATATATAAATCTTTACCTCCGGACCATTCCGGAACTCCTCGTGACGTCCGGGATCTCATCCGGGACTCCGAACAACATTCGGTAACCACATACAAACTTCCTTTATAACCCTAGCGTCATAGAACCTTAAGTGTGTAGACCCTACGGGTTCGGGAGACATGCAGACATGACCGAGATGTTCTCCGGTCAATAACCAACAGCGGGATCTGGATACCCATGTTGGCTCCCACATGTTCCACGATGATCTCATCGGATGAACCACGATGTCAAGGACTCAATCAACCCCGTATACAATTCCCTTTGTCTAGCGGTATGGTACTTGCCCGAGATTCGATTGTCGGTATACCGATACCTTGTTCAATCTCGTTACCGGTAAGTCTCTTTACTCGTTCCGTAACACATCATCCCGTGATCAACCCCTTGGTCACATTGTGCACATTATGATGATGTTCTACCGAGTGGGCCCAGAGATACCTCTCTGTTTACACGGAGTGACAAAATCCCGATCTCGATTCGTGCCAACCCAACAGACACTTTCAGAGATACCAGTAGTGTACCTTTATAGCCACCCAGTTACGTTGTGACGTTTGGCACACCCAAAGCACTCCTATGGTATCCGGGAGTTGCACAATCTCACGGTCTAAGGAAATGATACTTGACATTAGAAAAGCTTTAGCATACGAACTACATGATCTTGTGCTAGGCTTAGGATTGGGTCTTGTCCATCACATCATTCTCCTAATGATGTGATCCCATTATCAACGACATCCAATGTCCATAGCCAGGAAACCATGACTATCTGTTGATCACAACGAGCTAGTCAACTAGAGGCTTACTAGGGACATGATGTTGTCTATGTATACACACATGTATCTGAGTTTCCTATCAATACAATTATAGCATGAATAAAAGACAATTATCATGAACAAGGAAATATAATAATAATACTTTTATTATTGCCTCTAGGGCATATTTCCAACAGTCTCCCACTTGCACTAGAGTCAATAATCTAGTTCACATCGATATGTGATTAACACTCAAGGTCACATCCCCATGTGACTAACACCCAAAGAGTTTACTGGAGTCAATAATCTAGTTCACATTTACCATGTGATTAACACTCGATGAGTTCTGGGTTTGATCATGTTATGCTTGTGAGAGAGGTTATAGTCAACGGGTCTGAACCTTTCAGATCCATGTGTGCTTTACAAATCTCTGTGTCATCTCCTAGATGCAGCTACCACGTTCTATTTGGAGCTATTCCAAATAACTGTTCTACTTGGAGCTATTCTAAATTGTTGCTCCATTATACGTATCTGGTATCTCTACTCAGAGCTATCCGGATAGGTGTTAAGCTTGCATCGATGTAACCTTTACGACGAACTCTTTTACCACCTCCATAATTGAGAAAATTCCTTAGTCCACTAGTTACTAAGGATAACTTTGACCGCTGTCCTGTGATCCATTCTTGGATCACTCTTGTACCCCTTGACTGACTCATGGTAAAGCACACTTCAGGTGCGGTACATAGCATAGCATACTGTAGAGCCTATGTCTTAAGCATAGGGGACGACCTTCGTTCCTTTCTCTCTATTCTGCCATGGTCGAGCTTTAAGTCTTAACTTCATACCTTATAACTCAGGCAAGAACTCCTTCTTTGACTGATCCATCTTGAACACCTTCAAGATCACGTCAAGGCATGTGCTCATTTGAAAGTACTATTAAGCGCTTTGATCTATCCTTATAGATCTTGATGCTCAATGTTCAAGTAGCTTAATCCAGGTTTTCCATTGAAAACACTTTCCAAATAACCCTATATGCTTTCCAGAAATTCTACGTCATTTCTGATCATTAATATGTCAACAACATATACTCATCAGAAATTCTATAGTGCTCCCACTCACTTCTTTGGAAATACAAGTTTCTCATAAACTTTGTATACACCCAAAATCTTTGATCATCATCAAAGCATACATTCCAACTCCGAGATGCTCACTCCAGTCCTCAGAAGGATTGCTGGAGCTTTGCATACTTATTAGCATATTTCAGGATAGACAAAACCTTCCGGTTGTATCACATACAACCTTTCCTCAAGAATCGTCGAGGAAACAATGTTTGACATCCTATCTGCAAGATTTCATAAATAATGCAGTAATTGCTAATATAATTCCAACAGACTCTTAGCATCGCTACGAGTGAGAAAGTCTCATCGTAGTCAACTCCTTGAACTTGTCGAAAAACATCTTAACGACAAGTCGAGCTTTCTCAACGGTGACACTTACCATCATTGTTTGTCTTCCTTTCAAAATCCATATGTACCTAACAGCCTTACGACCATCAAGTAGTTCTTCGAAAGTCTACACTTTGTTTTCATACATGGATCCTCTCTCGTGTTTTATGGCCTTGAGCCATTTATCGGAATCCGGGCCCACCATTGTTCTCCATAGCTCGTAGGTTCATTGTTGTCTAGCAACATGACTTCCAAGACAGGATTACTGTACCACTCTGAAGTAGTACGTATCCTTGTCACCCTACGAGGTTTGGGAGTGACTTGATCTGAAGTTTCATGATCACTATCATAAGCTTCCACTTCAATTGGTGTAGGTGCCACAGGAACAACTCCCTGTGCCCTGCCATACACTAGTTGAAGAGATGGTTCAATAACCTCATCAAGCCTCCACCATCCTCCCACTCAATTCTTTCGAGAGAAACCTTTCCTCGAAAAAGGACCCGATTGCTTTCGGATCTGAATTAGGAGGTATACCCAACTGTTTTGGGTGTCCTATGAAGATGTACTTTATCCGCTTTGGGTTCGAGCTTAATCCTGAAACTTTTTCACATAAGCGTCGCAGCCCCAAACTTTTAAGAAACGACAACTTAGGTTTCTCTAAACCATAATTCATACGGTGTCATCTCATCGGAATTACGTGGTGCCCTATTTAAAGTGAATGTGGTTGTCTTTAATGCCTAACCCATGAACGATAGTGGTAACTCGATAAGAGACATCATGGTACGCATCATATCCAATAGGGTGCAGTTATGATGTTCGGACACACCATCACACTATGGTGTTCCAGGCTGTATTAGTTGTGAAACTATTTCCACAATGTCTTAATTCTGTGCCAAACTCGTAATTCAGATATTCATCTCTATGATCATATCATAGATCTTTTATCCTCTTGTCACGACGATCTTTCAACTTCACACTGAAATTACTTGAACCTTTCAATAATTCAGACTCGTGATTCATCAAGTAAATATACTCAACATCTACTCGAATCATCTGTGAAGTAAGAACATAACGATATTCACTGCATGCCTCAGCACTCATTGGACTGCACACATCAAAATGTGTTACTTCCAACAAGTTGCTATCTTGTTCCATCTTACTGAAAATGAGGCTTTTCAGTCATCTTGCCCATGTGGTATGATTTGCATGTCCCAAGTGATTCAAAATCAAGTGAGTCAAAACGGTCCATTTGCATGGAGTTTCTTCATGCATATACACCAATAGACATGGTTCGCATGTCTCAAACTTTTCAAAAACGAGTGAGTCCAAAGATCCATCAACATGGAGCTTCTTCATGCGTTTTATACCGATATGACTTAAGTGGCAGTGCCACAAGTAGGTGGTACTATCATTACTATCTTTTGGCATGAACATGTGTATCACTACGATCGAGATTTAATCAACCATTCAGGTTTAATGCTAATCTTGATGGTAGAGGGAGCGTGCGATGTTTGATTACATCAAACTTGGAAACACTTCCAACATATATCGTCAGCTCACTTTTAGCTAGTCTCCGTTTATTCCGTAGCTTTTATTTCGAGTTACTAACACTTAGCAACCGAACCGGTATCTAATACCCTGGTGCTACTAGGAGTACTAGTAAAGTACACATTAACATGATGTATATACTTCTATCAACCTTGCCAGCCTTCTTATCTACCAAGTATCTAGGGTAATTTTGCTCTAGTGGTTGTTCCCCTTATTACAGAAGCACTTAGTCTCGGGTTTGGGTTTTACCTTGCGTTTCTTCACTAGAGCAGCAGCTGATTTGCCGTTTCATGAAGTATCCCTTCTTGCCCTTGCCCTTCTTGAAACTAGTGGTTTCACCAACCATCAACAATTGATGCTCCTTCTTGATTTCTACTTTCGCAGTGTCAAACATCGCGAATACCTCAAGGATCATCATATCTATCCCTGATATGTTATAGTTCATCACGAAGCTCTAGCAGCTTGGTGGCAATGTCTTTGGAGAAACATCACTATCTCATCTGGAAGATCAACTCCCACTCGATTCAAATGATTGTTGTACTCAGACAATCTGAGCACAAGCTCAACAATTGAGCTTTTCTCCTTAGTTTGCAGGTTAAGAAAGTCATCGGAGGTCTTATACCTCTTGACATGGGCACGAGCCTGAAATCCCAATTTCAGCCCTCAAAACATCTCATATGTTTCGCGATGTTTCAAAAACGTCTTTGGTGCCTCAACTCTAAACCGTTTAACTGAACTATCACGTAGTTATCAAAACGTGTACAAACGACGTTTGGGGTTCAGCACACTGAGCGGTGCATTAAGGACATAAGCCTTCTATGAAGCAATGAGGACAATCCTCAGTTTACGGACCTAGTCCGCATAATTGCTACTATTAACTTTCAACTAATTTTTTTTTCTCTACGAACATATCTAAACAGTAGAACTATAGCGTGAGCTACGACATAATTTGCAAAAACCTTTTGATTATGTTCAGGATAATTAAGTTCATCTTATGAACTCCCACTCAGATAGACATCCCTCTAGTCATCTAAGTGATTACATGATCCGAGTCAAACTAGGCCGTGTCCGATCATCACGTGAGACGGACTAGTCATCATCGGTGAACATCTTCATGTTGATCGTATCTTCTATATGACTCATGTTCGACCTTTAGGTCTCCGTGTTCCGAGGCCATGTCTGTACATGCTAGGCTCGTCAAGTTAACCCTAAGTGTTTTCCATGTGTTCCGAGGCCATGTCTGTACATGCTAGGCTCGTCAACACCCGTTGTATTTGAACGTCTGAATAAAACACCCGATCATCACGTGATGTTTTGAAACAGCGAACTGTCGCAAAGGTGCACAGTTAGGGGAGAACACTTCTTGAAATTGTTGTAAGGGATCATCTTATTTACTACCGTCGTTCTAAGCAAATAAGATGTATAAACATGATAAACATCACATGCAATCAAATAGTGACATGATATGGCCATCATCACTTTGCTCCTTTTGATCTCCATCTTCGGGGCTCCATGATCATCATCGTCACCGGCATGACACCATGATCTCCATCATCATGATCTCCATCATCGTGTCTTCATGAAGTTGCCTCGCCAACTATTACTTCTACTACTATGGCTAACGGTTAGCAATAAAGTAAAGTAATTACATGACGTTTAAGTTGACACGCAGGTCACAAATAAATAAAGACAACTCCTATGGCTCCTGCCGGTTGTCATACTCATCGACATGCAAGTCGTGATTCCTATTACAAGAACATGATCAATCTCATACATCACATATATCATTCATCACATCCTTTTGGCCATATCACATCACATAGCATACCCTGCAAAAACAAGTTAGACGTCCTCTAATTGTTGTTTGCATGTTTTACGTGGCTGCTATGGGTTTCTAGCAAGAACGTTTCTTACCTACGCATGAACCACAACGTGATATGCCAATTGCTATTTACCCTTCATAAGGACCCTTTTCATGGAATCCGATCCGACTAAAGTGGGAGAGATAGACACCTGCCAGCCACCTTATGCAACTAGTGCATGTTTGTCGGTGGAACCGGTCACACGTAAGCATACGTGTAAGGTTGGTCCGGGCCGCTTCATCCCACGATGCCGCCGAATCAAGATAAGACTAGTAACGGCAAGCATATTGAACAATATCGACGCCCACAACTACTTTGTGTTCTACTCGTGCAAAGAATCTACGCAATAGACCTAGCTCATGATGCCACTGTTGGGTAACATAGCAGAAATTCAAAATTTTCCTACGCGTATCACCAAGATCTATCTATGGAGAGACCAGAAACGAGTAGAAAGAGAGTGCATCTACATACCCTTGTAGATCGCTAAGCGGAAGCGTTCAAGTGAACGGGGTTGATGGAGTCGTACTCATCGTGATTCAGATCACCGATGATCCTAGTGCCGAACGGACGGCACCTCCACGTTCAACACACGTACAGCTCGACGATGTCTCCCACGCCTTGATCCAGCAAGGAGAGAGGGAGAGGTTGAGGAAGACTCCATCCAGCAGCAGCACAACGGCGTGGTGGTGATGGAGGAGCGTGGCAATCCTGCAGGGCTTCGCCAAGCACCTACGGGAGAGGAGGAGGTGTCACGGGAGGGAGGGAGGCGCCAAGGGCTCAGGTATGGATGCCCTCCCTCCCCTCCACTATATATAGGGGCAGGGGAGAGGGGGGAGGCGCAGCCTTGCCCCCTACTCCAAGAAAGGGGTGCGGCCAAGAGGGGGGGAGGAGTCCATCCTCCCCAAGGCACCTCGGAGGTGCCTTCCCCCTTGAGGACTCTTCCCTCTAGGGTTCCCTAGGCACATGGGCCTCTTGGGGCTGGTGCCCTTGGCCCATGTAGGCCAAGGCGCACCCCCTACAGCCCATGTGGCCCCCCGGGGCAGGTGGCCCCACCCGGTGGGCCCCCGGGACCCTTCCGGTGGTCCCGGTACAATACCGATGACCCCGAAACTTGTCCCGATGGCCGATACAGGACTTCCTATATATAAATCTTTACCTCCGGACCATTCCGGAACTCCTCGTGACGTCCGGGATCTCATCTGAGACTCCGAACAACATTCGGTAACCACATACAAACTTCCTTTATAACCCTAGCGTCATCAAACCTTAAGTGTGTAGACCCTACGGGTTCGGGAGACATGCAGACATGACCGAGATGTTCTCCGGTCAATAACCAACAGCGGGATCTGGATACCCATGTTGGCTCCCACATGTTCCATGATGATCTCATCGGATGAACCACGATGTCAAGGACTCAATCAATCCCGTATACAATTCCCTTTGTCTAGCGGTATGGTACTTGCCCGAGATTCGATCGTCGGTATACCGATACCTTGTTCAATCTCGTTACCGGTAAGTCTCTTTACTCGTTCCGTAACACATCATCCCGTGATCAACCCCTTGGTCACATTGTGCACATTATGATGATGTTCTACCGAGTGGGCCCAGAGATACCTCTCCGTTTACACGGAGTGACAAAATCCCAATCTCGATTCGTGCCAACCCAACAGACACTTTCAGAGATACCCGTAGTGTACCTTTATAGCCACCCAGTTACGTTGTGACGTTTGGCACACCCAAAGCACTCCTACGGTATCCGGGAGTTGCACAATCTCACGGTCTAAGGAAATGATACTTGACATTAGAAAAGCTTTAGCATACGAACTACATGATCTTGTGCTAGGCTTAGGATTGGGTCTTGTCCATCACATCATTCTCCTAATGATGTGATCCCGTTATCAACGACATCCAATGTCCATAGCCAGGAAACCATGACTATCTGTTGATCACAACGAGCTAGTCAACTAGAGGCTTACTAGGGACATGGTGTTGTCTATGTATCCACACATGTATCTGAGTTTCCTATCAATACAATTATAGCATGAATAAAAGACAATTATCATGAACAAGGAAATATAATAATAATACTTTTATTATTGCCTCTAGGGCATATTTCCAACACTTTTGTGCAGGAGAGGATAGCTGGTTGGCAAGAAGCAGCACCAGCGACCCGAATACGTTCGAACCTAGAGATGGGAACGAGAAACCGCGCTGTAACAAAGAACTGCGCCGGATCAAGGACAACAGCCCGATGAGCACGGCAGTAAATGCCGGATTCAAAAGCTCTCGGCAAAATCAGAAAAAGCCGCCCCCAAAGATGATAGGGACGAGCTATCCAACCTCAACAAAATCTTGGACAAAATATGTCAAATCCACAGTACTCCCGGGAGACCCGCAAACCATACCCATAGAGATTGTTGGGTCTTCAAGAAGTCTGGCAAACTCAACGCCGAACACAAGGGGCTCGACACACCAAGCGAGGAGGACGACGCACCCCACAAGCAGAACACCGGAGAACAAACAAAGTTCCCACAAGAAGTCAAGACAGTAAATTCACTTCAGATGACAAAAGGGAAAAACAGAACGGCGCTTACGAAGACACGCGCCGTACGACCAGCCCCAGAGGAGCACCGCCACTGGTTGTTACAACCAATCACCTTTGATCATCAGGATTACTCCAGAGGAGCCCGGAACGTAGGCTGGATTGCCTTGGTCTTGAATTCGATTGTTGACGGACTCCAATTTACAAAAGTCCTTATGGACGGCGGCAATGACTTAAATGTTATATCAGGACACAATCCGCAAACTAGGGGTAAACCCAGCTATAATCCGCCATGGCAACACTTCCTTTCAAGGAGTCGCGCCGGGTCCAGATACCCAGAGTATGGGTTCCCTTTCGTTAGAAGTCACGTTCGGCTCACCCGACAACTTCCGAAGCGAAAAGCTAACATTCCACATCGCCCCATTCGTAAGTCGCTATCAAGCGCTACTGGGACGTGAAGCTTTCACCCGCTTTAACGCAATACCGCATTATGCATCCCTCACACTTAAAATGCCCGGCCCACGAGGCATCATCTCATTACAGGGGAATATCAATTGACCCCCAAAGTACGGGTAAAGGTGCGGCATCCTGGACAGCCGCACACTAATCCAGCCCTACTATCCCGGACACGGCTCGACGAGTCTAGCGTAAACGCACATAGGCTTAATAGCCGCATAACCCTATACAAGGGGCTCCGCATGTTCACGCCAGGAGACAATACGGCTCAATTCTTGCTCCAACTATATTTTGTTTATTTTAATATAGATTTCTCGCACGCCTATTTTTTACTAAGTTCCTCTCTTTCGCAGACGAACATCATGCTACGCCCGTCCAGGATACGACACAACGGAGACACAGGCGCAGACGTGCAGTAGGGACCCGTTTCAAGGATTCTTTTCAGATTAAGACCCTGCGTGAACCTTCTTTACTGTCTCTTGTTGACAACATCCCCCGGTTTTCGGTATAACCGAGGAGGAGGCTGGCGTCTTGGCATGTGGCCACACCAGAATTTTGCGCGTACCTGGACACCAGGGGCTTTTTTACCAAGGGCTCTATTTCGGCCCGTCTTCATAAAGACCGAATACCTTAGGGAGTGTTCGGTGTCGTGAGTTTGGCCTTATATGCACCAACTCCGAATCATGTCTTTGGTCAAATGTTGGGTTTTCCCGGCTCCTGTGTTTTGCTGCCTTATGTTCTGTTATATCGGCTAACGCGGCACCAGGAGAACTACTGCGATTGTGCCCCGGTTCGGCCAGGCGAGCACCTCAGTAGAGAAAGCCGAAAACTGGCTGTCATGATATAGCGAGAGACTGGTCAACCACTCGATGACTTTTGGAATCTTTAGGATTCCTCCGCATTAACGAAGGGCCGCTTCCCGGTTAGGCACACTCGTGTCCCGAATTCGGGTGAGCGCGGTGCCCCTAGGGGCTATTCAGTAGCCCCACAGTCAAACTCCTATGGCTAAGTGAAAGTGATAAAGCATTATAGTATGGTTGCCTAGTTCGTCGTGCCACCACCTCCTTTATAGGACCAAGACGTTGGATTAAGTCTGAAAAGGCGCCTTTTTGTGAACACCCCCGCATTCTATGCGTGGGGGCTGAAGCCAACGACTGCCATCTTTCAGGTTATATACACATATACATTAAACGGTCGCACAGGAGGCATCATAATTCTTGCAAGCACAAGTATAAAAAGCCTTTATATTCCATCAAAATATTTGTTTTACAATAGTACACACTATTCAAACACAACATCCTTCGAGCACTGCGACTCTATTAAACGAGCGCCATGAAGAACTTCCTCAAAGTAGTGCTTGGCAGGTACTCGGCTTTCGTCCGAATCCCGGGATGCAACAACACTGGCCTTCATATCTACCCAGTATGTTTTGACATGGGCAAGAGCCATCTGTGCGCCCTCTATGCACGCCGACCTCTCCATTGCATCAGCATGCGACAACGAACCAAGGAACTGCTGCACCAAGCCAAAATAACTCTTCGGCCCCGGCTTCTCCAGCCACAGATGACTCGCAACATACCTCATGGCGAGTCTGGATAACCTGTTCAGCTCCGCCCAGGCGGCCAAACGGTCGGATACCAAAAGTGGGCGTTCTAGATTGTGGAACTGCGACCAAAAAAGCTCTTCCAATCCATGGTCACCTCGGCCGCGGAAGTGTTCGGTCGCGTCCGCCGCACTAGCTGCCAAATCCAGATAAGTGTTTTCCGCACTCCACTGCCAGTCTAACGGAGCATACTTGGGGTCTCCGAACTTCATCCGCAGCATATAGGGCTTTCCAGCCGTGATATCTCAGGCCTGACGCAGCTCCTCCTTCATAGCTCTCATTGCAGAGCGAGTATCCTTGGCCTCGGTAGTGATCTTTTCAAGGTCCTTCTGAGCCGCCCTATCTTCTTGTTCAAGAAATTTACAACGTTCGGTAGCATCCTTCAATTTTATGGCCATCTCGGCTATTACTTTTTGGCTCTGGCAGTGAGCAGCCTGTTCGGCTTTTAGCTCCTCAGCCGCTTTAACGGCAGCCGCATCACTTCTCCTTGCTTGCTCCTTGGCTCAGGCAAGTTCCGCCCGAACGTTCTCCAAGGCAGCAGCACCATCTACATTAAGCACATATCTTATAAGGCACGAGCATCGAGCTCCTCATATTAGATGTCTTTGGAACATACCTTGTGCCTCGTCTAGCCGCTTATTTACAAGCGCGATGTCGGCATCTGCTATGTCAAGTTGCTGCTTTAGCTCGGCAGATTCACCAGTCCGGCTAGCCACCGAACGCCTCACCACCTTCATAGAAAAGGCGACATATTATACCTGGGGTTATGATCCTCTGTGCGCCGTCACTCTTGACGACACCCAGAGTCTCAGGGGCTACTATTTATACAGGGCGCATTTAATATGCGGCTCTACCAAAAGGTACACCTTTTGACGTACCTCAAAGCCTGTTAGTAAACTCCTGGCAGCCTCGTACAATCCGCTTTCCGCAGATGAAAAATCCTTCCAATCACCGTCTTCATCAACATACGGTGTTCTTCTGAGATGGACGCCCTCCCAAGCGGATCCTTCAGCCCCTCCGACCACGCACCAGAGGGTGCCGGACTAGCCTGACGACCTTTTCCAGTGTCCGGACTTGGAAAAACCCTCTGAGACGACACCTCGGGGTCGCCTGCCTCGTGAGACGGTGCAACAAGGGGAGGCGTTTCGCTCTCTATCATCTCCGGACGAAGATCCCCTAAAGATGAGCTCTGCTGAGAGGGGTCGAGATCCGAACTGCAAGGTAATGTTTCGGTTATCTTCCTCAGAAATAAAACAGGAATGTCATTCATTATGGAACCCCTCCCTTCACTTACGGCTCGGGGGAGAGCGGGTCCCCTTTAGGGCGCAATTCGGCCGGGGCGTTCTCCGGTGTCGAACCCTCTGGCGAAGATTTCTTCCCCCGTTTTGAGGCCATCGCCTCCGGGTCTTCAGAGGCAGTCCTTTTCTTTCCCTGGTCGGGGGAATTTTCGATTCTTCCCTTCCTAACAGCCTCCTTCACGGAGGCGGTAGCTCCTTGGTTCCCCCCTTCGCCTTCTGCCAAAAGCACGACCTCCAGCATCCTGGTTAGCATGGGATTCGGCGCGGTCTCGGGCAGGGGGGCTGGACACATGATAAGCATTGCCTTCACTATCCACTCATGTTCAAAGGACAACTCTGTTAAGGGAAATTTTGTGATGGAAATACGGATGGTGTGTCCAAATACGGGGCTACTTACCTTAGCATCCGGGCGATTGCAGCTCAGACCTGCATCCTCGGACAAATCCGGACACCTTGCTTGTGATCCAAAGAACAATCTGTACATCTCCATGGGTGTCGCGCCCATGAAATGTTGGAGGACTCGCGGTCCCTCCGGATTAAATTCCCACAGGCGGAGAGGGCGACGTTTGCAGGGCAGTGTGCGGCGAATCAGCATAACTTGCGCCACTACGGTCAAATTGATATCTCTTTCTAGAAGATCTCGAATGTGGTCCTGCAACAAGGGCATGTCTTTGGGTGGCCCCCAGATAAGCCCTTCATTGACCCATGATGCTAGCCGTGGTGGGGGACCCGAGCGAAAAGCAGGTGGCGCTACCCATGTGGTGCCCCTGGGGGCTGTGATGTAAAACCAGTCCCGTTGCCATAAGTCGAACTCCTATTGAAAAGAGCCCTCGGGCCATGGAGCATCGGCCATCTTGCTTATTATAGCTCCTCCGCACTCAACGTGCTGATGAGATTTGGAGGATGGAATCCGGAGCTATATCGTGGAACTCCAGCCCGTAATAAAACATAAGCCCACTCAGGAAGGTATCAATCGGGAAGCCTAGCCCCCAAAGGAAGTGAGATGCGAACACCACACTCTCACCGGGCTGGGGAGTGGGAATGGCCTGCCCTTGAGCAGGTAGCCTATGCGAGATTTCGCTGGTTAGATACCTGTCATCTCTCAGCTTTCGCACATCTTCTTCCGTAACTGAGGAAGGCATCCACCGGCCTTGAAGGTCGGAGCCAGACATCGTCGAAGGTCCGAAGCACCTAAAAACTAGAGCTTTGGGTGTTGGAACTCGAAGCGAGGGGCGGATTTGATTGGATTGAAAAGAAGGGAGTCGAGCCTTGGTCTCTTTATAAAGGAGTTGAATACCAAGAGCCCTCCCCATAACCGTTTGGGACTCGCTTTCAATTAGGGAGTCATACCAAAGGCATGGTTGGGTTACCCACGCCCGTATTGATGAGAATCCCGGAATAAGAGGACACGATCTCTGCTTTGACAAGACGTGCCAAGGAAACCGCCTCGCTAAACGTGCTGAGGTGGAACAGTAAAACGATTCGAATAAAGGCCTGGCCGTGACGTGATGTCACGCTGCAGAGTACGTCAGCAGATTAGGTTTGTGCAAATATTATTCTCTCTACGTTGGCATGTGGAACTTATTTTGCAGAGCCGGACACTATCCTTGTGTTCAACTCTTCTATGAAGTATTCGGAGGAGGAACCCATCTTGCAATGCCGAAGACAATTTGCGCGCCGGACTCGTCATCATTGAAGCCTGGTTCAGGGGCTACTGAGGGAGTCCTGGATTAGGGGGTGTCCGGATGGCCGGACTATGACCTTTGGCCGGACTCCCGGACTATGAACATACAAGATTGAAGACTCCGTCCCATGTCCGGATGGGACTTTCCTTGGCGTGGAAGGCAAGCTTGGCGATACGATATGAAGATCTCCTCCCATTGTAACCGACTCTGTGTAACCCTAGCCCTCTCCGGTGTCTATATAAACCGGAGAGTTTTAGTCCGTAGGACGAACAACAATCATACCATAGGCTAGCTTCTAGGGTTTAGCCTCTCTTATCTCGTGGTAGATCCACTCTTGTACTACCCATATCATTAGTATTAATCAAGTAGGAGTAGGGTTTTACCTCCATCGAGAGGGCCTGAACCTGGGTAAAAACATCGTGTCCCTTGTCTCCTGTTACCATCCGCCTAGACGCACAGTTCGGGACCCCCTACCCAAGATCCGCCGGTTTTGACACCGACAATAGTATTCAGACACCGGAAGTGTTCCGGAGGGTACCGGGTACATATCGGGTCACCGGAAGGGGTTCCGGGCACCCAGCAAAGATATGGGCCTTATTGGGCCAAGAGAGGGACAGACCAGCCCACAAGGGGCTGGTGCGCCCCCATATAGGCCAAAATAGGAGGAGAAGGAAAGGAGGGAAGGGAGAAGGAAAGGGGAGGATTCGGCCTCCCCCTTTCCTTCCCTCCCCCCTCTCTTTCCTTCCCCCTCCGATACTTATGGAAGGGGGGAGGCCGACTTGGAGGAGGCGCCCAAGTACGATCCCTCCTACTTGGGGTGCCCCTTGCTTCTCCCCTCCCTCTCCTATATATATATATATATATATATATGGGGGGGAGGGAGGGGGCACAGCTAGAACACACAACATTGATTCCTAGCCGTGTGCGGTACCCCCCTCCACAATGCCTCTGATCATATTCACGTAGTGCTTTAGCGAAGCCCTGCGCGGATCACTTCACAATCACCGTCACCATGCCATCATGCTGACAGAACTCTCCCTCAACACTTTGCTGGATCTAGAGTTCGAGGGACGTCATCGAGCTGAACATGTGCAGAACTCGGAGGTGTCGTACGTTCGGTGCTTGATCGGTCGGAACGAGAAGAAGTTCGACTACATCAACCGCGTTGTCAAACGCTTCCGATTTTGGAAGAGGGTACGTGGACACACTCTCCCCCTCTTGTTGCTATGAATCTCCTCAATAGATCTTGTGTGAGCGTAGGAATTTTTTTGAAATTACATGCTACATTTCCCAACAGTGGTATCAGAGCCAGGTTTATGCGTAGATGATATGCACGAGTAGAACACAAAGAGTTGTGGGTGGTGATAGTCATACTGCTTACCACCAACGTCTTATTTTGATTTTTCTGTATTGTTGGATGAAGCGGCCCGGACCAACCTTACATGACCTCGTTAATGAGACCGGTTCCACTGACAGACATGCACTAGTTTTGCATAAAGGTGGCTGGCGGGTGTCTGTTTCTCCAACTTTAGTTGAATCGAATTTGACTATGGCCGGTCCTTGTTGAAGGTTAAAATAGCAAACTTGACGAAACACTATTGTGGTTTTGATGCGTAGGTAAGAACAGTTCTTGCTACACTAGTAGAAAAAGGGTCAAATGTGAAGCACAATAGTGTCGGTTTGAATTTCAGCCGGCACTAATGTGTACATTAGTGCCGGTTCGTGGCGGCGATCAATAGCACCGGTTCATGGCAAACCTTTAGTACCGGTTCATGCCACGAACCGGTACTAAAGAGGCTGTGTCAGCCTGCGGTCAGGCTATGGCCCCACCATCACCATTTAGTGCCGGTTCGTACCACGAACTGGTACTAATGAGGTTATGGCAAGCTGTTTTTAGTCCCACCTCGCTCCCCTAACAAGCCTTTTACCACCTTAAATATGTTATTTCTCAAACTATCACAAGCACTTGGTCTTCATTGAACTCTATGTGTAGAATTTGTGGCCGCAATATGAGTCTTCATCGGTTTATAAATCGTTGATGACTCATATTGACAATTCAGATTGTACACACAAAGATCATTGATGATCAAAGTATTTTTGATGTTATAAGATCATATTGAAAATTTAGACTGTAAAGAAATATAAGATCATGATCTAAATGCTCTTATATTTTTTGCATTCAGTATGCACCAACTGCTAGGCGGGAGGAGCTGTTTAGTACCGGTTCGTGGCGAACCTTTAGCACCGGTTCGTGCCACGAACTGGAACTAATGAGGTTGTGTCAGGTAAGGCTGGGGCCCCAGGAGCACCTTTAGTACCGGTTCATGGATGAACCAGTACTACAGTTTCTTAGTAAGCTGTTTTTTAGTCCCACCTCGCAAAGAGAGAGGGACTAGGAGCGGTTTATAAGCCCTGAGTGTACGATGAAGAAGAGGCTCAATGCTCACGTTGCTTAGCTTCAAGCCTTCAGGAATATGGTAGACTGCACGGAGCTATGCGCAGTGCAGTTTACACTATTCCGAAAGGCTTGAAGCAAATTAACGAGCATTGCACCTCTTTTTTATTTTTAATAACTTATTCCAACTCCGGACAAACTAATTGCACGTCGGCATTTCTTTTTTTTAAACTTTGGTTATAACTCCAGACTTTGACCATCAAGTTTTGCAGGAAAGAAAAAATAGCAGAAAAAAAAACTATAGTTGAAAAGAAAAAAACTATATAAAATGACCGTGAAATTGAAAATCACTACAAAATGAACTCTGAAAATGTTGAATTTTGGCAAAGTAGATGAAAAACTACTCAGAAATAAATAGAAGAAAATAAATATAACAGAAAAGAAAAAATTATACAAAAAACTACGCAGAAATAAATAGAAGAAAATAAAGCAGAAAAGAAAAAAAACTATAAAAAAATTGGGGCGCTGCCCTGTGGGCCGGCTAGGCCACGGCGTGCAATTACAGGCCTTAAAGGCCCAGCAGACTCACAGGGCAGCGCGCAGAATTTAGGCCCACAAGCCTGCTATATAGAGGAGTTCAAAGAGGGAGCCGCGGCTTGGTTTATAAACTAGTGCGGCTGCCCTTCGCCGGGCAAGGTGGGACTAAACTTTGGGGTGGCAGCGTGAGGCCTTTAGTACCGGTTGGTGGCTTCAACCGGTACTAAAGATCACCCTTTAGTACCGGTTGGAGCCACCAACCGGTACTAAAGGCCTGCTCTTCCCACCTCTTGGCCTGGCCAAAGTTGGCCTTTAGTACCGGTTGGTGGCTCCAACCGGTACTAAAGGGCCATCCTATATATATAGCACTTACGAAAATTTCAGTTACATCTCCCCACTTTCGTCTCCAACCTCTCAACATCGCCCAGCACCGCTCGATCCCGTCGTCGCCGCCCGCCGCCCGTCGTCCTCGTCGTCGTCGCTATCCCCACCGCCGCCCGTCGTCGTCGTCGTCACGCGCTGCCGTCCTGAACGCCGCTGCCGTCCGTCGTCGTCGCCGCGGTCCCGTACGTCTCTCGCACCCGCGCGCCGGCGCCCCCGCCCCGTACGCCACCGCCCCCGCCCCGTACGCCGGCGCCCCCGCTCGTACGTACGAGGCGGCGGCGTATGGGGCGGAGTACACACACATACACACATACACACACTACACACATATAGACACACACACACACACACACAATTTTTACTTATTTTCTGTTTTCTGTTTTCTGTTTTTTAGAAAATTTAATTAGATATTAATTAGCTAGGTATGTGAGATTTGAACTAGTTGAATAATTAATATAACTAGTTTATTTTTAGTAAGAAAATTGTCGAACTAGTTTATTTAGGTATATGAGATTTGAACTAGTTGAATAATTAATATAACTAGTTTATTTTTAGTAAGAAAATTGTCGTATCTGAGATTTGATTATCTAATTAAAATATTATTTGTTAATGAGTTTTTCTGTTTATTTAATGTTTTTATATATTTTGAGTTTATATAAATGTTAGATTAATGTCGAATGTTAGATGAATTAGATAGAAAAGTTAAAAATATATAGTAATGTCAATTGTTAGAGATGAATATAGTTAGATATATATTTGAATTGGCTAGATGTTAATTAATGTTAGATAGTAATAAGTGTTTAATGTTTCACCTAAGTGGGATTAGAACTAGTTTATTTTTAGTAAATGCTTAGTTGAACTAATTGAATTAATATAACTAGTTTATTTTTAGTAAATGCTTAGTTGAATTAATAGAAGTAGTTGAATTAATTGAATTAGTAAGTGTTTAATGTTTCGCCTAATATGAACATAGGAAATGTCGTCTGACGACGGACAAAATTTCGGTATGTGCACATACTGTGAAGACGAGTGCGGCCAGTGCGACAGAAATTTCCTTGTTGATGGTAGGCGATTCAGCATCAAGCTAGATGAGACTTTCGAATTCGATACACTAAGTTACAACGACAAGTCTGTTTTCGTAATTAAGCATGACTTATAGATGTTTCATTTGCCTGACTTATAATTTTTAATTTTCACTATTCTACTAGCGCATCCCATGCCATGCAAGAATTTTTGTCTTGGATAAGATAGGTTTCAAAGATATGGAAACTATGGAGGTAAAGAGAGCTTACCTGAAAACTGAGCATGATGGTTATACTTTCAACGTCAAAGTATACAATGCACACACGTACACTTATTTTGAATGCAAAACTTGGCAAGCACTATGCAAGGCGCCTCCAGTTCTACCATTATGTGAGTTCTTCTCAAATATATTTTTGTCTTTGATATTGCTTATTTCAAAAATAACTGACAACTAATTTCTATTGACAGCTTATCTCCATTCAACCAAACATGTCCGGCGCTTGGTAGACAGGACCTTCTATTGTCCCAGAGCTGAACTAAACTGCGAGGAGATAAGTCATTATGTTTCATGGCTTGAGGATCTTCATACTGTCAAGACAAAAAAAATTCCTGCACTTGGAAATTTTAGTACTCAAAACATGCGACCAATAGTGATGGTATTGAACTACGAGTCACATCTATTTAGGAATGATGGTAAGATATTTACTATTTGTCCTCAGTGCATATTTTGCATACATATTTTTTTTGCTAAACTTTCATTGCTAAGTATATTAATTAAGTACTATACGATGTTCTTCAACAGGGACTCCCGATGACAGTTGTGCCTCAGGGGATCGAGACTAAAGGTCAGATGTCAATTGTTAGCTTAAGGCCAAGATATCCTGCATTGCACATGAATGCATTCAGGATTTCTAGAAGCGATGAATGCTTAATAGTGAAAGATTGGAGGAAAATTGTTAATGATCGTAGAGAAGTACTAGGGGGCAGCAATGAGAAGCGCAGCCCACGATTAGGAGACAGGTTCATCAGCATGCTCCAGTATGATCAATCAGGAGAGCTAACATGTTCTATGCTATTTTACTAGAGAGAGAGTAACTAGCAGGAGTGATTTAGCTAGTTCTTCATGCTGCTCTTAATTAGTACTTGTCCTTTCATGTCCATGTTCTTCGTTCCGAACTTAAGTGATTTGCTTTTGTGGTGTTATATATGAACGCTTATAATATCATGACAATCATGTTGAACTCGATGATTGGTTCTAGTAGAAATTCTATTTATATATATATATATGCATAACGTTTACAATGTGTAGTATCCTAAAATACCAGCAAACGAAAAAGAATTAAAATGGAAACACAAAATTAAATGAAAAAGAAATCATAAAACTAAAAAACCCCAAACCTTATAGTACCGGTTGGTGTTACCAACCGGTACTAAAGGGCTCCAGGCCCCCGGAGCTGGCTCGTGCCACGTGGTTGCCCTTTAGCACCGGTTCATGCTGAACCGGTACTAAAGGGGGGGGGGCTTTAGTGACCACACTTCAGTGCCGGTTATGGAACCGGCACTAAAGGGCCTTACGAACCGGTGCTATTGCCTGGTTCTGCACTAGTGCTAGAAGCCTGTAGCAGCCATGTAAAACTTGCAACAACAAATTAGAGGACGTCTAACCTGTTTTTGCAGGGCATGTTGTGATGTGATATGATCAAGACATGATGTGATATACATTGTTGTATGATATGATCATGTTTTGTAGAAGTTATCGGCAACTGGTAGGAGCCTTATGGTTGTTGCTTTATTTTATGAAATTCAAACGCCATGTAATTGCTTTACTTTATCACTATGCATTAGCAATAGTTGTAGAAGAAATAGTTGGTGAGACGACCAGACGGTATGATGGAGATCAAGGTGTCAAGCCGATGACGATGGAGATCATGACGATGCTTTGGAGATGGAGATCAAAGACACAAGATGATGATGGCCATATCATGTCACATATTTTGATTGCATTGATGTTTATCTTTTATGCATATTATTTTGCTTAGTACGACGGTAGCATTATAAGATGATCCCTTACTAAAATTTCAAGGTATAAGTGTTCTCCCTAAGTATGCACCATTGCGACAGTTCGTCGTGCTACTCGGGTTAAACTTGACGAGCCTAGCATGTACAGACATGGCCTCGGAACACTGGAGACCGAAAGGTCAAACGTGAATCATATAGTAGATATGATCAACATAGAGATGTTCACCATTGATGACTACTCCATCTCACGTGATGATCGGACATGGTTTAGTTGATTTGGATCACGTGATCATTTAGATGACTCGAGGGATGTCTATCTAAGTGGGAGTTCTTAAGTAATATGATTAACTGAACTTAATTTATCATGAACTTAGTCCTGATAGTTTTTGCATCTCAATGTTGTAGATAAATGGCACGTGCTATAGTTCCCTTGAATTTTAGTGCGTTCCTAGAGAAAGCTAAGTTGAAAGATGATGGTAGCAACTACACAGACTAGGTCCGTTACTTGAGCGTTATCCTCATTGCTGCACAGAAGAATTATGTCCTTGATGCACCACTAGGTGTGCCACCCCCTCCAGCAACTATAGACGTTATGAACGCCTGGTAGTCACGTGTTGATGACTACTCGTTAGTTCAGTGTCCATGCTTTACATCTTAGAATTAGGACTTCAAAGACATTTTGAACGTCATGGACCATATGAGATGTTCCAGGAGTTGAAGTTATTATTTCAAGCAAATGCCCGAGTTGAGAGATATGAAGTCTCCAACAAGTTCTATAGTGCAAGATGGAGGAGAACAGTTATGTCAGTGAACACATACTCAAAATGTCTTGGTATCATAATCACTTGACTCAGCTGGGGGTTAATCTTCCAGATGATAGTGTTATTGACAGAGTTCTCCAATCACTGCCACCAAGCTATAAAGGCTTCATGATGAACTATAATATGCAAGGGAGGGAAAAGACTATTCCCGAGCTCTTCGCAATGCTCAAACCTGCGGAGGTAGTTAACAGGACCACTAGTTTCAAGGAAAAGGGCAAAGGAAAGACGGGGAACTTCAAGAAGAATGGCAAGCAAGTTGCCACTCCCAGGAAGAAGCCCAAGTCTGTACCTAAGCCTGAAACTGGGTGCTTCTACTGCAAAAGGATTGGTCACTGGAAGCGGAACCGCCCCAAGTATTTTGCGGATAAGAAGGATGGCAAAGTGAACAAAGGTATATTTTATATACATGTTATTGATGTGTAGCTTATTAATGCTCATAGTAGTACCTGGGTATCTGATACCGGTTCGGTTGCTCATATTTGTAACTCAAAATAGGGGCTATGGATTAAACGAAGATTGGCTAAGGACGAGGTGACGATGCGCATCGGGAATGGTTCCAAGGTCGATGTGATCACTGTCGGCATGCTACTTCTACATCTACCTTCGGGATTAGTTTTAGACCTGAATAATTGTTATTTGGTGCCAGCATTGAGCATGAACATTATATCTAGATCTTGTTTAATGCGAGACGGTTATTCATTTAAATTAGAGAATAATGGTTGTTCTATTTATATAAGTAATTTCTTTTATGGTCATGCACCCTTGAAGAGTGGTCTATTTTTGTTGAATCTCGATCGTGGTGATACACATATTCATAATATTGTTACCAAAAGATGCAAAGTTGATAATGACAGCGCAACATATTTGTGGCACTGCCATTTAGGTCATATTGGCGTAAAGCGCATGAAGAAACTCCATGCGGATGGACTTTTGATATAACTTGATTATGAATCATTTGATGCTTGCGAACCATGCCTCATGGGCAAGATGACTAAAACTCCGTTCTCCAGAACATTGGAGTGAACAACTGTCTTATTGGAAATAATACATACCGATGTATGCAGTCCGATGAGTGTTGAGGCTCGCGGTGGGTATCAATATTTTCTGACCTTGACAGATGATTTGAGCAGATATGGGTATATCACTTGATGAAACACAAGTCTGAAACATTTGAAAAGTTTAAATAATTTCAGAGTGAAGTGGAGAATCATCGTAACAAGAAAATAAAGTTTCTACGATCTGATCACGGAGGCGAATATTTGAGTTACGAGTTCGGCCTTCATTTAAAACAATGTGGAATAGTTTCAAAGCTCACGCCACGTAGAACACCACAGCGTAATGGTGGGTCTGAACGTTGTAACCGTACTTTGTTAGATATGGTGCGATCTATGATGTCTCTTACCAATTTACCATTATCATTTTGGGGTTATGCATTAGAGACAGCCGCATTCTTGTTAAATAGGGAACCATCTAAATCCGTTGAGACGACACCGTATGAAATGTGGTTTGGCAAGAAACCTAAGCTGTCATTTCTTAAAGTTTGGGGTTGCGAGGCTTATGTGAAAAAGCTTCAGCGTGATAAGTTCGAACCCAAATCGGAGAAGTGCGTCTTCATAGGATACCCAAAAGAAACTGTTGGGTACACCTTCTATCACAGATCCGAAGGCAAGATCGTTGTTGCTAAGAATGTATCCTTTCTAGAGAAGGAGTTTCTCTCGAAAGAAGTGAGTGGGAGGAAAGTATAACTTGATAAGGTAATTGTACCTTCTCTCGAATTGGAAAGTAGCTCATCACAAAAAACTGTTCCTGTGGTGCCTACACCAACTAGAGAGGGAGCTAATGATAATGATCATGAAACTTCATATCAAGTTACTACTGAACCTTGTAGGTCAACCAGAGCACGTTCCACACTAGAGTGGTACGGTAATCATGTTCTGGAAGTCATGTTACTAGACCATGATGAACCTATGAACTATGAGGAAGGGATGATGAGCCCAGATTCTGATAAATGGCTTGAGGCCACAAAATCTGAGATAGGATCCATGTATGAGAACAAAGTATGGACTTTGGTGGACTTGCCCGATGATCGGCAAGCCATAGAGAATAAATGGATCTTCAAGAAGAAGACTGACGCTGATGGTACTGTTACTGTGTACAAAGCACGACTTATCACGAAAGGTTTTCGACAAGTTCAAGGAGTTCAACGATGAGACCTTCTCACCCGTAGTGATGCTTAAGTCTGTCCGAATCATGTTAGCAATTGCCACATTTTATGATTATGAAATCTGGCAAATGGACGTCAAAACTGCATTCCTTAATGGATTTCTTAAAGAAGAGTTGTATACGATGCAACCAGAAGGTTTTGTCAATCCTAAAGGTGCTAACAAAGTGTGCAACTCCGGTGATCCATCTATGTACTGGTGCAACAATCTCGGAGCTGGAATATACGCTTTGATGAGGTGATCAAAGCATATGGTTTTATACAGACTTTCGGAGAAGCCTGTATTTACAAGAAAGTGAGTGGGAGCTCTATAGCATTTCTAATATTATATGTGGATGACATATTGTTGATTGGAAATGATGTAGAATTTTTGAATAGCATAAAAGGATACTTGAATAAAAGTTTTTCAATGAAAGATCTTGGTGAAGCTACATATACATTGGGCATCAAGATCTATGGAGATAGATCAAGACGCTTAATTGGACTTTCACAAAGCACATACCTTGATAAATTTTTGAAGAAGTTCAAAATGGATCAATCAAAGAAAGGGTTCTCGCCTGTGTTACAAGGTGTGAAGTTGAGTCAGACTCAATGCCCGACCATTGTAGAAGACAGAGAGAAAATGAAAGTTATTCCTATGCCTCGGCCATAGGTTCTATCATGTATGTTATGCTGTGTACCAGACCTGATGTGTGCCTTGCTATAAGTTTAGCAGGGAGGTACCAAAGTAATCCAGGAGTGGATCACTGGACAGCGGTCAAGAACATCCTAAAGTATCTGAAAAGAACTAAGGATATGTTTCTCGTTTATGGAGGTGACAAAGAGCTTGTCGTAAATGGTTATGTTGATGCTAGCTTTGACACTGATCCAATGACTCTAAGTTACAAACCGGATACGTATTTATATTGAATGGTGGAGCTATCAATTGGTGCAGTTCCAAGAAAAGCGTCATGGTGGGATCTACGTGTGAAGCGGAGTACATAGCTGCTTCGGAAGCAGCAAATGAAGGAGTCTGGATGAAGGAGTTGATATGCGATCTAGGTGTAATACCTAGTGCATTGGGTCCAATGAAAATCTTTTGTGAGTATACTGGAGCAATTGCCTAGCGAAGGAATCTAGATTTCACAAAAGAACCAAAAACATCAAGAGACGCTTCAACTCAATCCGTGATCAAGTCAAGGAGGGAGACATAGAGATTTGCAAAATACATACAGATCTGAATGTTGCAGACCCGTTGACTAAGCCTCTTCCACGAGCAAAACATGATCAGCACCAAGACTCCATGGGTGTTAGATTCATTACAATGTAATCTAGATTATTGACTCTAGTGCAAGTGGGAGACTGAAGGAAATATGCCCTAGAAGCAATAATAAAGTTGGTATTTTATATTTCCTTATATCATGATAAATGTTTATTATTCATGCTAGAATTGTATTAACCAGAAACTTGATACATGTGTGGATACATAAAAAAACACTGTGTCCCTAGTAAGCATCTACTAGACTAGCTCGTTAATCAAAGATGGTTAAGTTTCATAGCCATAGACATGTGTTGTCATTTGATGAATGGGATCACATCTGTCGTGGAATTGTCACGGTAGATGTCCTAGCAGAAGGACTTAATCGTGTAGCCATCGCAACTAGGTTAGCTTAAAGGGGTTAAACGGGACAAAGGACACATAGAGTTTATACTGGTTCGGCCCCTTGAGGTGAAGGTAAAGGCCTAATCCAGTTTGAGGTGGTATTGCTTGGGTTTCAATTACCAGGGAGCGAATATGCTTGACCTTTCTTTCGATCACTACAAGAAATATGTCAACTTGTGACCTTGTGTCAGTGACCCTGGAAGAATTGGTCATAGATCTATGACCATTTCAGACCAATTGGTCAAAAGCTGTTCGGGAGGCTCCAAACCCTAAACCATTGCGACCATTTTGGTCAGAAAGGTCGTAATTTCCTTACACGAAATGGTCATAAAGCAAACAATGCTAGTCCGCTGCCTTATTTCTAGTTGTTAACGACCAATATAGATGGTCATAGCCTTGTAAATTGTGGTGGGTTGCGATGACTAGGCGCCATCTCATCAGTTTTGCCTATGTGTCATGTCCATGTGGCAGTTTTTGCCCTAGGTTGTGAAGCAACCTATATTTCTGTCATTCCCAAAATTCCCAAAAAAAAGCTCATAAATTCTTTGGGTCATATCTTCGTCAAATATGTAAAAACCTTCCTTTCCTAGTTCAAAAATAATTCAAAAATATTCATTTTCCTATTCTGTTCAGAACAACAGTTTGTGAAGGAAGTACCACTTTGGCATGTCCAAATAGTATCCATTTTCTACAGTGCTTTCCTATGCCCAAATAACCATCCTCCACCAAATGCCAGCTCAATCCATTCATTATTTTGAGCCGAGCTTCAACATTCGTATTTATGTCCAGTGTGGTGGTTTGCAAAGCAAGTACCACCTAGGCTCCTCCGTTTGAGCTGAAAATTTGTGAAGACGGTCTTCTTAGTAACTGATCATCCTCAGCCAAAACTCACGGCCATTAGCCATGTACATTTCCCGTACCGCTAATCAAACACTTGGCTGCTTATTCATGTTTAAGCATCGATCGGTCTCCTCGTGAGAATCTTATGTTGTGATTTTCTTCCTAGCACCTACCTGGGGAGTTCCCAAACCACTATACATGCCTAGGCCGCCCAGAACACATGGCAACTCCACGGTCACGCGGCGCGGCGGGCATGCGAGCTTACGCGCTCTAGAGTTGGGGCCCTCGGCCACTGTCGAAACCTCGATGTCTCTCCATCAAACCATGTATTTCTGATTAAATAGGTACTTATGTAACTAGAAATGATTTTTGGAAAAATTAAATAGCAAACTATGAGGCAGCTGCAGTTCAAATTTGACCCGCTTCCAACTGAATCGGCGGAAATTTGTCTTTTTCACGAGAGGTGGATCAAAACTTTTTACACCCAACCATTTGGTCAATTGTGCATTAAATATGTCCTAGTATTTTAGAAAAATGATTTGGTCCAATTTTGCAACAATTATTTGGTAGTTCCTTCACAAAAAAACCTCCTTTCGGGCACTCGAAAAATGAAAAATGGTTTTTTCGTCCAAAGAAAATGAAAATTTCCTTAGGCAACATTGTTTGTCATTCCAATATGCACCCTTGTGCACAATATGAGATCATTTGAACAAACTATGCCATGAATGTGGCCATAAGTTTGATCATTTGCCTTGAAAGCCATGAATCTTGAGAGATGATAGCTCATTTCTGAGAACACTTTTTTAAAATAATTGCCGTATTACAAGTTTGTTATTTTTCCTGGGAACCTGGTGTCGGGGAAACTGATCCACGAACACCTATGGGACCGGCGGACGGAGCCTCTTTCGGTTCGGAGGGGGGCGGAGATCGCACGAAGAGTGGATCGAGGCGAAGCACACGAGCAGTTTACCCAGCTTCGGAGCTCTCCGGAGAGATAACACTCCTACTGCTGCATGTCTGAGTGTATTGAGTTCTTGCTCGGCAGCGTTGAGTGCTACAGTACACACTAGCTGCTAACGAGACCGAGCGTGAGTGTTTTTCTGCCATCGAACCCCCCTCTACGTTGCGCATGGGCCTCCTTTTATATGCTAAAGGGGTCTCCGACAGGTGGCAATGTAGACAAGGGTAAAAATGGAAAAGGAATTGCGGTTGGTACAACTACCTGTACAGTGTATCATACCTAACCCTGACGGCAGGGGACAAAGGCATTAAATGCCCGTCTACGTCGCCCAAATAGTGCAAAAAGGGACCGTCAGGGACGCCACCGCTCGCCACGATGGCAATCTTGTCAGTGTCGCTTGCCACCGCGCACCGCTGGCTGCACAGCCTCTTGCCACGCGCGCCTGGAAAGGCCCCAGGGCGACACGTTGGTGGATGTGCTGGAGCGCGGGTACAGAGTGGTAGCTTGCCGCGGCAAGCGCCTTGCCGCGGTCGTTGTCTTGTCGCGTCTGGAAGCTTCTCGCTCACCGGGCCTCGCCGGGACGCGTGGCGCGTCACGGTAAGTTCCTTGAGATGCCTTGGTTGGACTTCCCGGCAAGCTCCTCTTGCCGGGGCCTTGTCTCCTTGGCTTGAATACTTTGTTCTTGAATGGCTCCAAAGGAACCACGGAGGACCTTGGTGCTCACCCGGCAAGCCTTGCCGCGGGGTGCTACAACTGCCCGTGCACAAGTTCGGGATACTAGGGTACCCCTACTCTAGTACACCGACACTTGGCCACATATAATGACACAATGCGAAGGTTTCCCAATTTTTTGATTTTTTTTTTAATTTTTTATGCCCGTTTCAAAATGCGGCCAAAACGGCGGGAATGACCGTTCCTAGCTAGTTGTTTAATCTTGGAATTTTTTTGGTGTTTCTCTGATTAAATAGATACTTATGTACCTAGAAATGATTTTTGGAAAAAATATATAGCAAACTATGAGGTAGCTGCAGTTCAAATTTGACCCGCTTCCAACTGAATCGGCGGAAATTTGTCTTTTTCACGAGAGGTGGATCAAAACTTTTTACACCCAACCATTTGGTCAATTGTGCATTAAATATTTCCTAGTATTTTAGAAAAATGATTTGGTCCAATTTTGCAACAATTATTTGGTAGTTCCTTCACAAAAAAACCTCCTTTCGGGCACTCGAAAAATGAAAAATGGTTTTTTCGTCCAAAGAAAATGAAAACTTCCTTAGGCAACATTGTTTGCCATTCCAATATGCACCCTTGTGCAGAATATGAGATCATTTGAACAAACTATGCCACGAATGTGGCCATAAGTTTGATCATTTGCCTTGAAGGCCATGAATCTTGAGAGATGATAGCTCATTTCTGAGAACACTTTTTTAAAATAATTGCCGTATTACAAGTTTATTATTTTTTCTGGGAACTTGGCCACATATAATGACACAATGCGAAGGTTTCCCAATTTTTTGATTTTTTTTGAATTTTTTATGCCCGTTTCAAAATGCGGTCAAAACGGCGGGAATGACCGTTCCTAGCTAGTTGTTGAATCTTGGAATTTTTTTGGTGTTTCTCTGATTAAATAGATACTTATGTACCTAGAAATGATTTTTGGAAAAAATAAATAGCAAACTATGAGGCAGATACAGTTCAAATTTGACCCGCTTCCAACTGAATCGGCGGAAATTTGTCTTTTTCACGAGAGTTGGATCAAAACTTTTTACACCCAACAATTTGGTCAATTGTGCATTAAATATGTCCTAGTATTTTAGAAAAATGATTTGGTCCAATTTTGCAACAATTATTTGGTAGTTCCTTCACAAAAAAACCTCCTTTCGGGCACTCGGAAAATGATTAAAAATAGCTAGAAAGATCAGAAATGCATAGAAATTAGTCCTTATCCATAAAATGTGGTCTAACTCTAGTGAAAATTTGTGTGGTGCCATTTTGCAAAATATTTTTGGTAGCTACTTCACAAAATCCCTCTATTTTTAGTACTTAGTTTTTTAAATCACTGGTTTTTGAACCAATCAGGACTCTTCCCACGGATCGATGACATGGCGCCCATCCATCCATCCATCCATATCTCCATCCCACATCCATCCATCCATCTATCTACTGAAAAAAAAGAAAATAAAATGAAAAAGAGATACCCCCCACCCGCAGCCCAAACCCTAGGTCAGATCCCATCGACTCCCTCCTCTCCTCGCAGCCGCCGCCACCTCCTCCCTCGATCCAGTCTTCTCCCCGCCGCTCCCACCCACCGCCGACCTCGCAGCCCTCCTCACCACTGCCGCCGACCTCGTCACTCCCTTCCCTCGCCATCTCTCCTACCCTATGCCCCAGATCGAGTCGAGCAGGTCGGCCGACGCGCTAGGGTTCCGTTTGGTCAGCTCTGCGCCGGCTCTCCGGTTGGTCGCCCGCCCGAGATGGATCTCCCGCCGCTCTCCCACCAGGCGCTCTTCGCGGCCGTCTGATCCGCGGACACCGAGGCCATGTGCCGCCTCCTACTGCGACGGTCGTGCACGTGCGGCGCGGGCGGCGCGGCGGCGGTGTTGGCCAAGACGGGGGCGGCGTCGGTGGAGCGCGTCAAGCTGCTGCTGTAGAACCACGCCGAGATGCTGCGCTGGGGCGCCCTCACGCGGCCCTACCACGGGATCACCGACGCCTTCGCCCGCGTCCTCCCGCTTGCCGTCGCCAAGATCCTCCGTGCCCTCGTGCTCCAGGAGACCCCCGACCTCCTCATCCTCGGCAAGCAAGTTCTCAAATCGGCCTCTTACGAGGTCTCTTGCTCTCATTCGCCTTGCGATTTGTGTATCATTTTGAAGCAGCTGCTAGTTGTGGTCAGTAGCTACGCCTAACATATTAGTAGGTTTATTGGCATGGTTCTCGCCTAATAATCCGCTCTGCTTTGCTTGCCCCATGGATGCATATTGTACCTTGCCCCTGCTGTTTCCTAAGAACGCCCTCCCTATTATAGATTTGTAGATGATTTCTATAGATCTAATTGCTGTTGTGGCTTCCCTCCTGTTGGAGGGAGCAGCTTCATCTTCCTGCACTTGCTACATTGTTGTTTACCTCGTTACATGCTTGTTGACTCATCGACTGTTTGGGGACAGAAGATTGCTTGCAGTTGCTTACCATTGGTGCAGTCATCATTTTGTTTTCTGATTAACTAGTGCCTGTACCAATGTACTGGGTGCTGCATTGGGGGAGAAATATTTCAAATCGACTTGTATGTACATGCTGATTTCCAAGGGACAAAATGCTGCTTACAATACATGCTTGTTTGCTCATCAAATATCCAGGAATCAGTTGCAGTTACCATCACCACTTTTTTATGGTGCATTTGTCCCACTATACCACTGCTGTAGCACAAAGGACACTACAAATCTTCAATCATACGTGTCATTCCTTCATACTACTATCTTTGCCCCCTTTATTATCCTCAGATTTAGGACACTACAAATACTGAAAATGTGCATGTTATGACTGGCCAATACACTGAGAAATAATAATGTTGCGCAACTTTATCAAGGATCGATTACTTAGTTACTGTGAAGCATTATCGAACGTTGTTCTTCCCTGCTCTTACCGGCGTCCTTTTAATTTCGTATGTGTTTTGTAGTTGAAGGAGTTCATTCTGTGCAGCCGGAGGCGTACAAGTTCAAGATCGGCGACCGGGTTTTTTGGAGGCCCGGAGACCCACCCCTGGACCAAGTTATCGAGATGCTACAGAAGCACAAGGATAAGTCTCAAGATGAAATCTAGCTAGCTGGCTACAGTATGCCTTATGCTCTCGTTGATTTATTTCTTTTGCACTCTTTTGCAGTTCTATATTGATGAGTGAGCGATCTGGTAGCAGCTAGCTAACTGCCTCTAGATCGTAACCCTGTTATGGGATGTGTGGTTGCGCATGCGTTCTGCATTGTCAAATGTGTTCTCTGTTGTCACACATCGTATGCAATGTTGTTCATAGTTTTTATATTTGTTGTCATGCGATGCGATCACTGAATTGCTCAAAATTGCTGGCCAAGTACTATGTAGTGTTGTTCTATGCTAGGCTACCAGGCTAGGTAACTTCTGTATCAAAATCATGGATTCTAATCTTTACTATTATCTGCCATGGATCAACAATGATGCATCACAGGTAGTAGTAGTAGAGTCGGACTTGGTGCTGCATTGCCCAGTTATTAGCTCCTCGATCTGTTCCTCACAGCGTGGGGTCAGCACTTTACCTCAACTTGTCTGCATTTTCTCTCGCACACTAGACTTGCTCATCCATAACACAATGGCAGTGCGTGAGTGAGTCCTGTAGGTATGTATGTTTTTGGGCTAGTTGTAGATGGCTTTGTATGTTATGGTAGTGTGCTTGCTCTCCCTGCTCTGCTTTCGCTTGTACTCCCTCCGTCCCGAAATACTCGTCGGAGGAATGGATGTATCTAGATGTATATTAGTTCTAGATACATTCATTTTTATGCATTTCTTCGACAAGTATTTCCAAACGGAGGGAGTAGAAAAGAAGAGCAGAGAAGGGTAAGTAAAACACACTAGCAACTCTCTAATTAGAACACCAGATACTAGTAGATACCAACCACATGTATCTACAGATTTACTACTAAATCCAATTACAGTACTACCTGATGTTGTGTGATTCCTTCCATTCTATGATTGATAAAGGAAGTACTTCATTAGTAACGAGACATGCTAATCTGGTGCTGAAATTTATAAGCATCTAAATTGTGCAGAATTAAGTTTCACATTCAAATTGATGGTATGTCATGTGTGCACCATGGACAGAAATTTTAGAGCCAACAGAAAGAAATTCTACTCTTTACTGCAGAACAGTATACAACATTACTTTTTTGGTTGCCTGCTAATTGTGTGCAAACTGCTTATCAATAGCTTATCAAGCACTGCCTGACTGGCTCGCATCGCTCTGCTGTCGTAGTTGTGCCGTTAGTGCTCTTTCCTCTCTGTCTGTCTACGACAGCAGGATTCATGCACCAAACCAAGAACCTGAATCTTTTGTTAGGCTGCTAGTAAACTAGGTTGTACTCCTTCCAATTGCAAGTTGGATAGAACCTGCAATTAAGTGCACAAACATACATGGATTCTGGTTCAATTCGTATGTATGTCTGTATGTGCATGCTTATGACTTTGACTAAAACTAGTTAATTCATTGTTCTACCTTGAAGGTGACCAGTCCCTAGCTGCGTGCTTTGGTCGGTCCTACTAATTTCAGTTCCTATGATTTTTAATCTCCGTTTTCTATTTTCCCCATCTACCAAGACTCTGAGTTTGTGGTGATGGCAGCTGACACGAAGCCGATCGAAATCTTCCCCCACCCCCTGTTGCTCCCTAATGATAACAAGGTAGAAATTCTGTCCGTATTCTGCATCATATATAGTACTGCTAATTAGTTTGTATGCATTCTGTTTATCAAATGAAAGGACATTCTGTTTGGCAGTGGGCGGTTTTGCTCAAAAATAAGTAAATAAATTGTATGTGCATGCTAAAATGTTAGATGTCTGTTGGTTGCTGTATATGGGCAAGATGAATTGAATCTTGATGTGTACTTGTCAATTCTAGCTTATATTGGTGTCTTGCGATCCTAAAACATTATTGAATCCTGATGTGTACTTGTCAATCCTGCTGTGTGTTCATATTGCGTCTCTGTTTTCTTGTATGAACGAGTTATCTCATTTTAACTAGCTGGAGAACAAAAAGCATGGTACTAGCTCAATTTTTGTTATCATTCTAAATAAGTTTCCTTTTCTTGAATGGTTTGTTCTGATTCTTCACCTTTTCTGATTCTTCCCTGCTGATTCATGTAACAGGGCGACCGAGGAAGGCATGTTGTCTGTTTTCTTGAAGGTCGTTTTGTTTGTTCCCAGCCCTAACTACAGTTGTCCAGCTAGTTCGGCATGTTGTTCATATCACTATTGTAGTCCAACGAGTTTGGCATGTTGTGAGTTTGTGATTGCTTGCAAAGCTTGTAAAGTATTGTATTACACTTGTAGTCATTACTGTGATTCCCACTGTATTACACTTGTAAGGATCTGGTTGCTCTTATTTAAAGTATTATGTGTGCTTTTTGTCCGCCCATTTAAATACTGGTTCGAATATGAAGAATATGAGCCTGATAGATGGGACCCACTTACCAGAACATGACAAATCGGACCCAGTTACCAGAACCTGACAACCGGGACCCATCTGACTGGTGGACCCATTTAATTAAAAAAAGGAAATTATAATTATTTAGACGAAAAGGCCAAGGCCCAATAATAAAAAAGGCTGCAATGTTGGGCCAGGCCCATGAAGTCGACCAGAAAACGACAGAAAAAATATAGAAAGGCTGAATTAATGGGCTAGGCCCATGTAGAAAACGGAATTGGACCGGGTTGAATGTTGTGCCACATCAGCTTGCCACGCTGGATGCCTACGTGGCCTGGGGAGGTTGCTAGTGACCAAAACGCCATAGTGGACATATTTTGGTCGTAAACGTCTTCGACCATTCCAGAAGAAAGGTCGCTATAGTCAGTTTATGACAGCCAGCTTTTGACCTTGTGTTTTTGGTCACAAAAAGGTCGCAAATGGAAATTTGTGACCTTTCAGTGACCAATAGTGGTGGTCACAAGTTGACATATTTCTTGTAGTGGATCTCTTGTTTCTTGCCCTAACCCGCTACAGGGTCATCCCTTTATATACATAGGTTGACGCCTCGCGGCTTACGGAGTCCCGGCCGGCTCATAAACATCGTATCCGGCTCGGTGACTAATTAACTTGCCTTACAATACAAGTCATACATATATGGCGGTTTAGACCTATAGGCCTTAAGTCGCCTTTGGGCTTCGGACCCTTAGCAAGTCTGCTTCATGAACCGCCATCTTCAACATCTTCATGGGCTTTGTCTTGATGAACCGCCATTGGTATAACCCGACCCCTCCTGGGCAGGTCATACCCAATAGTTATATCCCCAACATTAGGCCCCGGGTTGATTTGAAATTGTTCATGTCAATCTTCAATACTTAGAAAAATCTTTCTTCATTTATTCTTGTGAGGCCATGTAACCCGCCGTGACATCACCTCCTATGATTGTGGTAACCCTCCATGACGTCACCCGTCATTAATATTACATAAAGCCCAAATTTTAATATATCCTCTCTTTTAATGAAGCTCCGAAAATCAAGGCGTCTACGTTGTCGCATACCCATTTTTTGGCCTCCTCGATTCCTGCGCATGCCACTTATCCTTTCGACATTATAAATAGGTCCAGGGGTACCTTTCACTTTCCCCCTTGACTCGTCGTCTCTATCTTCCACCTCGCGTCACCTCAGCACCTGAGCTCCGCTGCCGCTGTTGCCCTTCGCCGCTGCCTCGTCAACGGTCGTTGCATCAACCTGATTTGACCAGAACTCGTTCGTGCACCTCCATTGTTCAACAACTCTGGTGAGTTCTCCTCCTTCCTTTTCCCATAGATCCTATTAGGATTTCCTACGAGTTCGTCGGAGTTCATCTTCGTTCTTTGCTGTAGCTTGCTCTTTTTTATTCGAACTTGGTACCTCTCCTATGCGGTGGTAGTTGTAGCACTCATTTTTGCTACTAAGGCATCTCCTTTATAAAAAATCCGATCTGGACATATGAACTGCTCAAGAACCATAATTTAGGTCTAGATATTTTTCCATTATCTGAAGTGCCACAGATCTAAAATCATAGCATCAATCTGTGAAACCTGTTTTTTGACACTTAGCAATTTTTCCTTTCTTAGCTCTGTACTTCAATAATTGTGTGGGTGGCTTAACTCAAAAAACTGTAACCCGCCAGGTACCATTAGTCCCCTCTTAAGCCGCCAATAGCTCGTCTTTATAACTTCAATGCCAATCTCCGGTTTAACACCCATGCATGCTTCATGTAATCTCCGGTTTTCCTTTTAAACCATCAGCCGGCTTAACCATATATTATTGAACCGGCATAATCTTTCTTTCAGATCATTGAAAAAATGGCTAAGACATATACTACTTGCAACTGGGTTCGGTCCTAGGTTACTGAAGAAGATCTGAACAATTTCGTTGCCACTGGTGCCTTAGCCAAGAAAGAGGACATCCACTGGAGGGCCCCTGGTGAAGAAAATCCTCCTGAACCCAAGGATGGAGAAGTGATTGTTTTCACTGACCACCTGAATCGAGGGTTCAGCCCACCCAGCTCAAAGTTTTTCCGTGATGTGCTTCATTTTTTCCAACTTCACCCTCAAGATATCGGACCCAGCTCCATGTCCAACATTTGCAATTTCCAAGTGTTTTGTGAAACTTATCTTTAAGAGGAGCCCATAGTATATTTATTCAAAGAATTCTACTATTTAAACCGTCATACACAGTTTGTTGATGGGCCCAACACCGAACTCAGTGGGGTTTCAATTCAAAAGAGGAAATAAGTCAACTTTCCCCATGCTAAACCGCATAGTCACCCCAAAGACTGGAACCAAACTTGGTTCTATTGTCAGGATATATCTCCAACTGGTGAGAATCCCTCTGCCGGGTTACCGTGATCACCAACTTAGCAGCACACATCCACTCCCCTCACTCCTCAGTGTGAAGGAACGGGCCAAATATGCACCAGCATTTTCAAAGCTCAGAGCATTTATGGCCAATGGCTTAACCGGCGTCGACTTTGTCCGGTGCTGGGTGTCTTGGAGTATCTTGCCATTAAGCCATCGCCCCGGCTTAATGTGTGAATAAACTGGTGATGTAAAAGATCCCCAACGCCACTTTGACATTCAACTGTCTGATGCAGAAATTACTAAAGCCACCAAGAAATTGGTAAATAATTCTTTAAAGGAATGTAGCAAAACAGGACTTAGTCCTTTCAGCACCTTCAAGAAGCCGCCAACCGTAAGTGTTGCTCACATTCCGTTCAATCAATATTTTCAATAATTATGCTTACTTATGATCTTTTTGACCTCAACAGGCTGATTCTCCATTGTGGAAGAAGAAACCGCAAGATAAGTCGGTCAAACTGACTCGTACCAAAACCAAGGCCACCAAGAAACCTGCCAAGAAGAAGACCACCGAGTCCGCCGAGTTAAATGTTGATGATGATGATAATGAGTCAGAGGTAGAACTTGACTCTCTTGGCTCCTTTTTTATACATCTCATTGAAAATGATTGTTATCAGGACAACGCAAAGGCAGCCATGCAGGTTACACAGAGGTAATTATTCTTTCCTCCGGCTCAGAACCTCTGCCAACACAGAAAACCTGATAAGAAATCCGGAAAGTAAGCTTTTCTCACCCTCTAGCTCACTTGGATCCCAACTTTCTTTTGAAGAAACAGCAACACGAAGCTTACCGCACCACCCGGCATAGTGGAGCGTGATTACTTCCTCCGACTTACCAGACACACTGGTTCGCAAACACCACCCAGAGGTCTTACATATTTCTGACATACTTTATCCCAAGGCGGGTCATTTCCGACAACCTATTAACCCGTTTGATTCAAACTATCAGGGGACTTCTCATTCCTCCTTTGGCAACTCAACGAGAACTCAAATCCCAACTTTCAAGACTATCCTTGGGTAAGGGTATATTCAATCATTCAAACCTTATGCTTGATCATTATACTGACCTCTTTTATTTCTTATTTTCAGGGGCCAGGCTAAACCCAGCAAGAAGGCAAAACTGAATAAGTCGGTCGATGACTCCAACCCATCTGAACTGGAAAAACAACAATCAGAACATTCTAACCCAATTGTTGATGCCGCCCTTGATGGTCTGCCACCACAAGACCATGAAGTCTCCATAGACCATATGGATGTTGAGTCGGCGATTCCTAAGCCACCAAGCCCAGCTAAGCCCGTTGAAGAAAGGCTAGTGATGTTGTCATCACTGGGCTTGGTTACACAACACCGGGTAATCCCACTGTTCTAGCCAAGCACAGCGCTAAATCAGAAATTTCCGCTGATGATAAAGGCAAGTGGAAGGTAGACTTAGAAAGCTACGGCCAGTTCAGTGCCCAAGACATCCACTCTGGCTACTTGAACTGTCTATACACCAGCCGTGATTTTGAAGCCGGCTTAGTAAACTTGATGAAGGAGCGCTATGAGGTAAATACTACAACTCCTTTCCGTAAGAATATACTTCCATTAGCTGCCATGTTTGTTGGACATGATAGAATAGAATGTGTTGTAAACTTCAATAGTTGCATAGATCAAATCCAGTAGCCCCCAAGGACAGGTTTATGCTTTCAAGATGAACCGGGACTTATAATACCACCACTCCAACTTTGTATGTGTAGCCCCCAAGAGCCGGCTTAATAAGTATGTTATGCCGGGACTTTGACTAGGAAGAATCAACATTGCATCCGTAGCCCCCAAGGGTCGGCTTAATCAATCATGAATAAGCCGGGACTAAACATCCTGCCAAAAATCAATATTCAGCTTGTAGACTTTTAAACCGGATTAGGTCGTTTTTTCGGGTCATAAATATGTCTTTAAACAAAGCAATAGGCATTAGCCCCCAAGTGCCAAGGATAATACTTGTGTTATGCTTGGGACTTACAAAAATTTATCTTAAAAAAGAGCAATATACATTAGCCCCTAAGTGCTAAGAGTAATACTTGTATTGTGCTTGGGACTTCAAAGAGTAATCATGATCATAAATTTGTTTGTGTGTGCTTATGTCACATGCTTAATTAGCTGAAAAGATTCACAGCTTAATGATCTTAAAGCCAACATCAAAACTCAGCAATTGGAGACATCCAAGGCCAAGTCAGAACTGAAATCTGCTTTGGATACTATTGAGCAGCTAAAACAGAACTTCAACTCTGAGAAAGATGGTTGGGAAACTGAAAAGGCGTCTCTATTGAAGAGAGCAGAAGAAGTTGACACCGCTCTTAAACCGGTGATTGAGGAGTTATCTGGCTTAAAATAGCAGATTAACATTATGTCATCAACCATCTTCAGTAAGACATATCTCCCTTGTATCTTAACAATCATATTAGAAACGGCTATCGGCTTACCCATAACTTTACTGATACAGGTTCTCGGAGCGCTAAGTTAGGCTCAGACATGCGCATCCGGCTTAAGGCTGTGTACACTCTTGTGGAGCAGTTATATACCGGCGCCCAACGAACCATCGCTGCTACGCTGCACAAGAAATCTCCTTCAACACTTATCAAAGATACACTGAAGCAATTATCTGTGCTACCCAAAAGAATTGATGACTTAAAACAGGGAGCTGCCAGAGCCGGTGCCTTAACTACCTTAAGCCATGCAAAGGCGTGGCAAGCCGATCTTGACCCGGAAGATTTGGCCAACGGCTGCCCCAGTGTCAAAGAAGATGGATCTGACTTCAGTGCTGATGATTTTGCAGAAATAGCCAGAGCCATGCGTCCTTTAGCAAGCAAGTTGGCTGATGAAACCAGTCCATCCACATACCAGGCGGCTTATGATGCTGACAACAAGAGAGTTAGCGCGCCGGTTCATCTGCCGATGGATCTCATCCCGCCGATTTTAAAGCACACCTTCGCTCCTGACATTGATCCATCAAACCGCATTAATGGTGAAGCTGTATTTAGAGCATTGACTGGTATGAACTGGGCTACACCTGACTTCTAGCTGGTGGATAACCAAGGAGCTGAAGATGAAGAAGAAGCACAAGATGACCCGAAGTCTTCAACCCGCCCACAGTCATAAGCTGGTTATTGAGTGTAATACTTTGCTGCACTGATATCGTCAAAACACTTATGCTTGTTGGGCCATCAAATGCCTTGTAATAGGCTAGTTAAACTTTGACTTGTCGTGCTATCGAGCATGTTTTGTTTTGCATAACACTGCTGATCCACCAATTTAAGATCTGCCACTTATGCTTATAATATCATCAATTTGAGTCTGCTCCTGCATACAAACAGATCACAAGTGCCCTAGTGGTTTACCGCAGGACGGGTCATAATACTCCATATAAAACCACTGGTGACTAAAATAGTCCATAACCAGGGCCGATTTAAGCATAACCATATATAACCATAAAAAATAGCATACTTGTGATATTTACTCACACTGTCGGCTTATCATAATAGCGCGATAAGGGTGACAATCCAAAAGATTGAGCATACAATGCCTTGTTCAAGTTGACATATACTGCCGGCTTATAATGCCGTATACATCAAGGGGTAATATCCCAAAACTTAGAGCATAGCGCTTCCAAGTATATAAGATCATCATACACTAACGACTTATAGTCCAAAGCCAGGTCGGATTAATAAACACTGGGTAATTTCATATATGAACCATAAGGCATCATGGCCTTCATCGGTTTTCAATCATGTATTAACATGTCACAAAAGATGAACCTCAAAAACTTTCAAATATAAACCAAAAAGATAAAAACGAGGCTTTTCATAGGCTACCAGTCCTAAAAATCAAGTGCTTTCAAAGGGCCGCATAGCCGCTGAGTTAATCCTTCATGCAAACCTTATAAGTCGGGCCTCACATGATCAATCATTGTTTTAACTTTGACAAGCTCAGGGTCTTAATAAGATTGACTGTCAAAAGTTCGGCGGGTAATTCCAGGATTACATGGGCGGAGTGGCAGACTTAAAAAGGCAGGATAACCCTAGTTTTTAGGTGAATACACCTGGCTTCCAAGCCTGGCTTTTAAGCCTATTGCAAGGGTCATAAAAACTCTTGTCCGTTGAACAAAGAGCCTCCAAGTAATATTTCATTCCAGGCATGCAAGTCGGATCCACAAGGGTAGTCATAGCTATGCTCAATGAGCAGGAAGCCCCCAAGTGTCTTGTAATTATGGCGTACAAGCCGGATCAAGAGGGTAGTCATAGCTATGCTCGATGAGCAGGAAGCCCCCAAGTGACCATATGTAATAACAATAAAGACTCATTATTCTCAGAAATGAAACGACAGAGGCCCTAAATTATCAGGGATGCCGACTTTATTATATTTATCATAATATATACATTGTCAAAATATGTACATCGCAAGAGCCGGTGGCTCAGGTATAGTAAGGCTGAAGATGAGCAATATTCCCTGGCCGACAAGTCTCCTCCTTCGATGTGCGTGAGTACTTGTGGTCTCGAACATCGATAAGGTAGTATGACCCATTGTTTAGATTTTTGCTGACCACAAAGGGCCCTTCCCAAGGTGGGGATAATTTGTGCATATCAGATTGATCCTGGATAAGTCGGAGCACCAAGTCGCCTTCCTGAGGGCCCTTCCCAAGGTTCTGGTTTTAACCCAGCGGTTGTGATAACAGCACAAATCTTGTTGATAAATCGCTGAACGAGCCGCCGCAAGATCACGCTCCTCATCTAACAGGTCAAGTGCATTCTAACATGCATTTTCATTATCATCTTCAACATAAGCCGCCACACGGGGCGAGTCGTGATGGATGTCACTAGGGAAGAACCGCCTCTACTCCGTCCATGAAGAAATGTGTGTAACCCGTTGAGGGAGTCCCGAATTAGAGGGTGTCCGGATAGCGGAACTATCACCTTTGGCCGGACTCCTGGACTATGAAGATACAAGACTGAAGACTCCGTCCCGTGTCCGGATGGGACTTTCCTTGGCGTGGAAGGCAAGCTTGGCGATACGGATATGTAGATCTGCTACCATTGTAACCGACTCTGTGTAACCCTAACGCTCTTCGGTGCCTATATAAACTGGAGGGTTTTAGTCCGTAGGACGAACAACAATCATACCATAGGCTAGCTTCTAGGGTTTAGCCTCTATGATCTCGTGGTAGATCTACTCTTGTACTACCCATATCATCAATATTAATCAAGCAGGACTAGGGTTTTACCTCCATCGAGAGGGCCCGAACCTGGGTAAAAACATCGTGTCCCTTGTCTCCTGTTACCATCCGCCTAGACGCATAGTTCGGGACCCCCTACCCGAGATCCGCCGATTTTGACACTGACATCGGTGCTTTCATTGAGAGTTCCTCTGTGCCGTCGCCATCAGGAAGGATGCCCCATCCCGTCTTTAAAGACGGCACTGTTGCTAAAGGAGCTTTGGCTATTGGCCAAACTCTCCGAATAGGCAGTTTCCTTATGACCGCCTGTTCGGCCGCCGCGCCGACGATGACTTCTCGGGTCATTGAAAGCAATCTTCACGTTAACTCGGAACTCGCCTAGCAGTTAGATCCGATGGAGCTCTCTTCCTTAAACGAGCTCTTGGATCGCATCGCCTCCCTGGGAGTCGCTACAGACTATGATCAGATTGGGCCTAAACCCGATCTGAGAGAGATTAACTCTCCCCAGGTTACCCACCATGTTGCTGTGGTACAGTAACAGTACGGCGACCCTTCTTCTATCTTAAGGACTAGTTATGTCCGGATTCCTGATCCCTCCATGCCGGATTCCCGCGGAGGGGAGGACGTTACTCAAGCCCTGAACCTAAAGTCAGGCAGCGGGCTAGATTCATTGGACAACATCCAAGAACCCAAGCTTCTAAGTTCGGAAACTACTTGGCCCCTGAGTCTTAAATTGGACGAGGTTCCGAATGTAATTCCACCCGCCCACCCAAACATAAGCAATCTATCCCAAATCCGGCAAGAGCCCGCAGAAATAGTACACCATTACTGGGCCAGATTCCTCCTGGTTATGAACAGGATAAAGGACTACCGTGAGGAGGACGCGATTTCATTCTTCTGCAATAATTGCACGGACAAGGGAATCCTCAATGTCGTAAGCCGTCGTGAAATTACACGCTTCGCTGACTTGGCGTCCATAGTACAAAAGTATTGTGCGATGGAAAGCACCTGGAAAACTGAAATCAAATTTTGGGACAATCCGGCCCTGAATACAACCCCACTCCGAAATAAAAGGGTGCATTATCGCCAGGCACCTGGGTTAAACAACAAAAGGCAAAAACACTCTATAGGGCATGGAACCGTACTGGAAGGACGGCTCAATGGACCCTGCAAAATTCATAGTACAGAGGGCGCCACTCCAACTCATAGCCTTAGAACATGTTGGATACTACGGCAGGTGGCCAAAAGTGGCGAAGAGCTTCTAACTCCAGAGCACCAGCCCAAGGATACCAGTACGGTATTAACAGTCTTCGAGACTTTCGCATCAAATAATATGCGGAAACGAACACTCCGCAGCCTTGCCGAAGTCTACCAAGTAGCAACAATAAACCCATGGAGTGACACGGCTATTACCTTTAATGCCAGTGACGAACCCAAATTCCGAGCAGCCCAAGCACCAGCCGCATTGGTCCTCATTCCAATAGTGGACGGCTTTCGCCTTACCAAGGTACTCATGGACGGTGGCCGCGGACTGAACCTCATTTACGAGGAAACACTCTGAAAAATGGAAATATACTGGAGCCGCATTGAACGAAGCAGCACAACCTTTAGAGGAATAATCCCCAGTTGGGAAGCATGCTGCACAGGAAAAATCACACTGGATGTGGTATTCGGCACGCCGGATAATTATAGGTCCGAGGAGGTCACGTTCCAAGTGGCCCTGTTCAGCAGTGGATATCACGCTCTATTAGGGCGAGAGGCATTCACAATTTTTCAAGCTATACCCCATTGCGCGTACATGAAGCTCAAAATGCCCGGGCCCAACGGAATCATCACTCTTGCTAGTGACCCGGACATAGCACTCCGCGCCAAAAATAAGACAGCCGCACTGGCCCTTGAGGCACTATCCGAAGCCCTAGCGGCCGAGGAACTCACAGCGCTGCGCTCCACGGTGAATAGGGATGATGTGATACTCGATAAGAGATCCAAGTCCACCTCCTTTAAACCAGCGGACGAAATAGTCAAATTCCAAGTCCATCCAACGGACCCTACAAAAACGGCCTCCATCGGGGCACAATTAAACCCTGATGTAGACGCCGCACTACGAGAATTCCTACGCGAAAATTGGGACATTTTTTCCTGGCACCCTTCAGACATGCCAGGAATCCCACGCCGGCTGGCCGAGCACAGCCTAAACATCCTAAAAGGATTCAAGCCAGTCAAACAGGCTCTTCGGCGTTTCTCTGAACCCAAGAGACAGGCCATGGGAGAGGAGCTAGCCAAATTATTGGAGGCTGGATTCATCAAAGATATAAAACATCTGGACTGGCTAGCAAACCTGGTGATGGTACCAAAGAAGGACAAATCCTGGCGCCTATGCGCCGATTTTAAGGACCTCAACAAGGCTTGCCCAAAGGATCCCTTCCCACTCCCCCACATCGATCAAATTATCGACGCTACCGCAGGACACGATTCATTGTGTTTCCTCGACGCATACTCCGGCTACCACCAAATTAAGATGGCAGAGCCCGACCAGGCCGCAACGGCATTCATCACCCCATAACGGCCCATTCTGCTTCAACACAATGCCCTTTGGGCTCAAAAACGCCGGCGCAACATATCAGCGCATGATTCAGACATGTCTGGCAAACCAGATCAGCAAAACAGTGGAGGCATACGTAGACGATGTGGTGGTCAAAACCAAGCACATCAAAACTCTAGTAGACGATTTGAGGCTCACGTTCGATAATCTCCAAACATATGACATTAAGCTTAACCCGGAAAAATGTGTTTTCGGCGTACCAGCCGGAAAGCTCTTGGGCTTCATTGTGTCCGATAGAGGAATTGAAGCAAACCCAGCCAAGATCCGAGCTCTGTCACAATTGGATATCCCAAAGGACCTCAAACAAATACAAAAAATGACGGGATGCATGGCGGCTTTAAGCCGCTTTATCTCCCGTTTAGGAGAAAAGGCATTACCTCTTTATCGCCTCCTCCGACGCACCGAACACTTCAAGTGGACGGATGCCGCCACGGCCGGACTCGAAGAAATAAAAGCCATATTGGCAACAAACCCTGTCCTGGCCGCACCCAACATGGGCGAACCAATGCTATTATATATCGCGGCAACCCATCAAGTTGTGAGAGCGGTGCTCGTTGTCGAACGAGAAACGGACGGACACAGGTTCCCCCTTCAAATACCAGTTTACTATGTGTCCACTGTCCTAACTCCATGCAAGTCACGGTACCCGCATTATCAAAAGATAGCGTACGCAGTGTTCATGGCATCCCGGAAGCTGCGACACTACTTTCAAGAGTGTTCGATAACAGTAGCCTCCGAAGTAACTCTTAATGACATTATAAACAACCGCGACGCGACGGTCCGGATTGCCAAATGGGCCATTGAGCTCCTCCCGTTCGACATAACCTATAAGCCACGGCAAGCTATTAAGTCGCAAGTTTTGGCCGACTTCGTCGCCGAATGGACTGAAGCCGAACTCCCTAAAGAGTACGGCGCATATTCCAACTGGATCATGCACTTCGACAGCTCCAAAATGTTGGCTGGGCTGGGGACTGGCGTCGTCCTGACATCCCCAACCGGAGATACGGTTCAATACGTACTCCAGATAATGTATACGGACTCCAACAACGCAGCCGAATACGAGGCCCTTCTACATGGTCTCCGATGGCAGTCTCCATGGGCATTCAACGCCTAGAGGTGCGCGGGGATTCGAACCTCGCGATATCCCAAATAAATGGAGACTTTGATGCCAAGGATCCGAAAATGGCAGCTTATCGCAACGCCGTCCTAAAAATGTCAGCTCGGTTTGAGGGGCTCGAATTTCACCATATAGCCCGGCATAACAACCAGGCAGCAGACGTATTGGCACGCATTAGCGCAAGGTGTGATGCCGTCCCTCCCAACATCTTCCTAGAGAGGCTGTTCAAGCCATCCGTACTATGGGAGGGGGAATCCGGAAATAACAACCCGGAACCAACCGCACTGCCCGACACCGAACATTCTGACACAATTGGTGGTTCTGCCAACAAATTAACATCCTCAGACCACATAATAATGGCAGTCATTGCCCCGTGGATGAAACCATTCCTAGCCTACCTAACCAGGCAGGAACTTCCCGAGGACCAAAACGAGGCCCGCTGCATAGTGCGGCGATCTAAAGCCTATAAGGTCCATGAGGGAGAGCTTTACAAGAAAAGCACAACCGGAGTTCTTCAAAGGTGTATCTCCGAAGAGGAAGGGCGGAATATTCTGGCTGAAATTCATGCCGGACTCGGCGGGCACCACGCCGCAGCCTGGGCCCTTGTAGGCAAGGCCTTCCGTACGGGATTTTATTGGCCGACGGCCCGGGAAGATGCTCAGGACTTAGTCCAACGATGCGTCGGTTGCCAACTCTTTGCTAATCAAAGCCACATGCCACCCACCGCCCTCAAAACTATACCCATAACCTGGCCCTTCGCGGTTTGGGGGCTTGACATGGTTGGACCCCTTAAAGGAGGAACCCACAAGCAAAAATACCTACTGGTCATGGTGGATAAATTCACCAAATGGATAGAGGCCAAACCTGTTAAGACGGCCGAATCCAGACCAGTGATAGACTTCATATCAGGAGTCGTACACCGTTACGGCATCCCCCACAGCATCATCACTGATAACGGCACAAACTTCATGGCCGACGAGGTCAAACTCTGGTGCAAAAACATGGGCATCAAGCTCGACTATGCTTCAGCCTATCACCCTCAAACTAACGGTCAAGTCGAGCGAGCAAATGGTCTAATCATGAACGGCATCAAACCCAGACTAGTGCGGTCCCTCAAGGAATCTAACACGCACTGGGTAGAGGATCTCGACTCCGTACTCTGGGGGCTGCGGACCATGCCGAATCGCACTAACGGATTCACACCATTCTTTATGGTATACGGCGCAGAGGCAGTTTTGCCCTGCGATATAATTCATGACTCACCTCGCGTGCGCATGTACAAAGAAAGAGAAGCCAAGCTCGATCGGCAGGATAGTTTGGATGCCTTGGAGGAGGAGCGTGACGTGGCAAAAGCCCGTTCCGCATTCTATCAACAGCAGGCTCGAAGATATCAAAGTAGAGAAGTATGGGCCAAAACTTACGATGTTGGTGAGTTAGTTCTACGCCTGCCAGACAAGAAAAAGGACAAAGTCAAGCCCAAATGGGAAGGTCCCTTCATCATCGACCAAGTCCTGACTGGCGGAGCGTACCGTCTGCGAAATGCATCAGATAACCGACTCGAGCCGAACCCATGGAACGCAGCCCGTCTCCGAAGATTCTACGCCTAGCGTCGGATTCTGAGTTCGTCTCCTTCCTCCGTCTATATTTTATACAGTAGTTGTCTTATATTTCTCCCCTTCTCCCTCCTTTTCTCTTACAGCCTTTGAAAGCTTGTTCGCGCTTTGTTCGCACACACTTGATGCGCTATCCGCGCTCATTATACCTGGGGGCTTCTTTAACAGAAGCTTATTTATACGGGCTTCATGCCCAACACATGTGTCACACTTCCGCATGTACCTTTTATTCACCATTATATGCATCGATATGACTTAAATTTTGGCCAAGCTGGGTTGCCTGGCTCCTGTGCTTACCCCTACGTTCCCGATTGTTCGGCTAGGTGGTAAAGGGAGCACCTCTGCGATTGTTACTGCCGGGTCAGCCGGATGTGTACCTCAGACTGGGTGAAGCCGAAAGCTAGTGTTCTTAAGGGAATATTCGGTGGGTGAAATAAAAGACGATTTCTTACCTATTTATTTATCTGCCCCCAGATGTTCTTCTGCTTTTTTCGCAGTCCGGACATGCACTTTAGGGCATGCCTCCCAGGGAAAGGAACCCCTAACGGAACTATTCTCCCTGGAAGATGTTTCTTACTAACCATGTAATATAACATAACTAGTTGGGCACTTGTTTGATAAAGCACTAATGACCCCTACGCCTGGTCTCCACGCATGCCCCGGTTCTTATATAACCGCGAGCGTATTCGGACACACTCCGGACTATTGGGTCCTGAGGTTGAAGCAAAAAGGTCCGCTATGACAAACGATCTACAATCCAGCTAGAAGGCATTTTACATGTCATCTTAAATTACATAGTCAATTCGACTGATTGTATTCCTCTTCAATGCCATCTAATAGGCTGTCTAGTTTACAGTCCTGTTGGGAATACTTTGCGGCCAATTCTACTTGGCCGTACACTAAGCTCGCAGGGATCTCCTTCCCATCAGGCCCCACAGGTCCGACCTCGGCCATGTGGTTTGGGTCAGCCTTCGTGTACCGCGTATTCACCATGTCCCAGGCCTCCCTGGCGCCTTGATGGCAGGCTGATATCTTCCATAAGTGGAAGCGCCGCCGCGCTCCCTGAAGCCTCTCTGCAAGCTCTCCAAGGCCTTCGACCAGGGAGACAGATGGCCACAAGGCCTAGGCGACGCCTTTCATCACCTGCCGAACTTGTTCGTGTAGTTGCAAGAGCTCGGGAAGGTCACCCGTAGAACCAGGAATTTCCTTTATAGGACGGCTTGTGAGCATACCTACAGACATAACTCTGTTAGTCGACTTCCTCGCCGAACTCTTTTTCAAAGTTCGTTCAAGCACTTACTAAAAATGTCGCATCGAAGCCGCCGATTCTCCTTAACGGAGTCAGACAGCTGGGCACGAACATCCTTTAGTTCCTCACCCAGCTGGGTGTTGGCATCTTGGAGATTATTTTTCTCTTGCCTCACCCTTGTAAGCACATTCTCGCCGGCCTTTAACTGGCGCATCAGTTGTTGCTTGTCCGGATCTATCACGGCGCCATCTGCAATATTATTGTCAGACTTATACACACGCCGCACTTCACAAATTACTTATCTTTTGAAGCATATATTACCAGAGGGGGTCTCTTTGGCTTCCCCCGCTGCGGCTAGTGCGGCCTCAAGTTGGGCTTTGCACTCCTCCAGCTCCTGGGACAGTTGGGTATTCTTTTCTGTAAGATCCTGCACAATAAATGATCCTTAAATCAGTTATTCTAACTATTTCAAGTCTCGGGGGCTACTGGCATATAGAACTATCAAATTTTCTCACCCGTATGTCTTTTACATACTGCTCCGTGGCTTTGGCTAGACCATTTTGAGCGGCACGGAGGTGCGCATCTCCCGAATTGAAGGCATCCAATGCCTATGGGGAGAAACATGCGTCACGAAGAACTGTCCGGCGACGCCTGTGATTCATGGCACTCTCCACCTTGGAATTGGTGGAAGATAACCTGTCGGCATCCTCTGTCGGAGGAGCATCCGACGCATGCCTCGTGTTCGCCTCCGCTTCTGGACCTGGCTTTGGAGCCCAGCGAGCGGAGGATTGATTGGCAACCTCTCCGGATACAATCCGGCGAGCGCTCTTCTTCCTAAAAAAGCACGAGCGTTAGTATGCCTCCCGGGAATGAAACCTGGGAATATGGAGACACGCCATACCGTTGCGCCAGCGTTTCGATCCAAACTGCACTTCTTTTTAGCCTGCTGGTCCGTGCTGCCCCTTGTTGGCTAGCCGCCGCGGGCTCGGCCTTACGCCTCAAGGGAACCCCCTGCGAAACACCATTGGTATAGGGTGATCAAAAATAAGCACAGATGGGTCATTTTCAAAGTGTTGGGACTTCGGTCTCAATTACCTGTGAGGCTAGAAGTATTCCAGGGTAATCAGCCGTAATGGCGACCAAGGCATTATCGATGCTCAGTTGGTGAAATACCCCATCGATCAGCTCCACCGATATGTCCGGATCCTCTTGGGAGGTCGGATCGAGGAACCGTTCTGGATCCTCGGGTTGTGGAGGCGGGCTGTTTATATCCTTTACGGCCCGGCGCAGTTCCTGCGCCGAAATCACAAAATGAGATACTTGACTATGGGAGTATGGATCAGATAGGCAAAAATAAATGTCCGCTTACCCAGCTTGGAGGGTTGTACATAGAAAATCCGTCCTGTGGATTGACGCAGAGAAATTCCTCCTCTTCTCCCTTGTATAATGCGGACAAGATCTTCATCAGATCGGCGACCGATCCCGGCCCCTTACGGCCACAGCGGGTGGCATCATTCTCCCCGTTGAAATCCCACATGGGGTGGCCTCTACACTGGAGCGGCTGCACCCCCCACATAATGCATGTGGCCATGACCCCGATCATGGTCAGTCCGGAATGAGCTAACAACCTTATTCGGCTCATCAGGTAAAGGATGTCCCTATCATTTTCCCTCTGAGGGCTCCGTGGACGCCAGCTTAGGTGTTTCTTCAAAGGAGCATTATTGAACGCAGGGAGACCGATCCGAACAGGGTCCGGAAGGGGGACATCTTCTATATAAAACCATTTCGAAGGCTAGTCTTCGGACGCCTTCTTCAGGGTTCCGGATAGATATCTGGTCCCGGTGATGCGCCATAGTTCGGCTCCGCCCACTTGATATATTGACCCCTCTTGAGAACGGGGCACAAGGTAGAACAACTTCTTCCACAGCACAAAATGAGCCTCGATGCCCAAAAACAGCTCGCAAAGGGCCACGAAGCCCACAATATGCAAAATGGAGGCAGGCGTAAGGTTGTGCAACTGGAGATCATAGAACTCCAGGAGCCCCCGGAGAAACGGATGAATTGGAAATCCAAGCCCTCTTATCAAATAAGAGACAAGGCATACCCGCTCTCCTTTGGAGGGGCTGGGGACGCTCTCCGCTTGCTTTCCGCCTTATAGGTGGCGAGTCCCGCTCGAACCGGAACCATGAAGGCTGGGGGAAGAAATCCCTTGGTTTGGAGCATCACTAACTCGCTGTGTGAGATGGAGCATATCTCCCAATCTCCAGGCCGAGGGCTGGGAGGGCGAGAGGAGGAGCCGCGTCGACTGTCCATGATGGAATGGATTTCTGTCAGATGCGCTCTAATGAATGCTCGCGAAGGGAGGATGGTGCGATTCGGATCTAGATCCTTGTCTCTTTTATAGGCATCTCATTTGCGCAGCTAGGGGGGTAAATGTAAAAAGACCCTGGCTTTTCGCATTCGTTCAACACGTGGAAGATACCCATTATTGGGCGTGGAAGCCGAGGAGCGCAATATTTACAAGAAGCCGGACGCTATTCAACAGGTACACGGGATTTGGAGAAGAACCCGCCTTGCAATGCCGAAGACAATCTACGCGCCGGACTCATCGCCATTGAAGCCGGGTTCGGGGGCTACTAAGGGAGTCCCGAATTAGGGGGTGTCCGGATAGCCGAACTATCACCTTTGGTCGGACTCCTGGACTATGAAGATACAAGATTGAAGACTTCGTCCCGTGTCCGGATGGGACTTTCCTTGGCGTGGAAGGCAAGCTTGGCGATACGGATATGTAGATCTCCTACCATTCTAACCGACTCTGTGTAACCCTAACCCTCTTTGGTGCCTATATAAACTGGAGGGTTTTAGTCCATAGGACAAACAACAATCATACCATAGGCTAGCTTCTAGGGTTTAGCCTCTCTGATCTCGTGGTAGATCTACTCTTGTACTACCCATATCATCAATATTAATCAAGCAGGAGTAGGGTTTTACCTCCATCGAGAGGGCCCGAACCTGGGTAAAAACATCATGTACCTTGTCTCCTGTTACCATCTGCCTAGACGCACAGTTCGGGACCCCCTACTCGAGATCCGCTGGTTTTGACACCGACACCCGTAGATCTGTTGGGGGTAGTATTGATACTCCATAATACTGAGGGTAACTCCTCCACCCAACAACCTGGCGTCCTCTACAAAGGGACCATAAGCCGGGGATTCATGCCTCTCAAAATCTCTTGATTGGCTCTCTCAGCTTGACCATTGGACTGGGGGTGAGCCAATGATGATACATCAAGTCAGATGTGCTCACGTTTACAAAATTCTTTCATAGCACCCTTGGACAGATTAGTGACATTATTAGTTATAATGATATGGGAAAAGCCAAAATGGAAAATCACCTTTTTGATGAATTGAACCATCGTCGCTGCATCACACTTACTAACCGGCTCATCTTCAACCCACTTTGTAAATTTGTCAACTGCCACCAAAAGGTGGGTCTTTTTATCCTTGGACCTTTTGAAAGGTCCAACAATATCAAGCCCCTAGACTGCAAACGGCCGAGCAATTGGAATCATCCTCAATTCTTGAGCCGGCACATGAGCTCATCATGAGAATTTCTGACAACCATCACATTTACTGATCAAGTCCTCTGCATCAGCATGAGCTGTCAGCCAATAAAATCAATGACGAAAAGCCTTGGCCATGATGGACCTAGAGACGGCATGATGACCACAATCTCCTTCATAAATCTTGCAAAGAATCTCATGACCCTCCTTGGGAGAAACACAATGTTGAAATGCCCCAGTAACACTGCAATGATGCAGCTCTCCGTTGACAATAGTCATTGACTTAGACCGTCGGGTTATCTGCCTGGCCAAAGTTTCATCCTCGGGTAACTCGCCCTGGGTCATATAAGCCAAATATGGAACAGTCCAATCAGGAATAACACGAAGGGCTGCCACCAATTGTGCTCCAGGTCAGGAATAGCAAGATCTTCCTCTGTAGGCAACTTAACTGAAGGGTTATGTAGAATATCCAAGAAAGTGTTAGGTGGCACCGGCTTATGCTGGGACCCTAACCAGCTCAAAGCATCAGCCGCCTCATTTTTCCTGCGATCAACATATTCAACTTGATAACCCTTGAAGTGCCCTGCAATAGCATCAACCTCTCAGTGATAAGCCGCCATGAGTGGGTCCTTTGAATCCCAAGTGCCAGAAACTTGCTGAGCTACCAAATCTGAGTCGCCGAAACACCTCACCCGGCTGAAGTTCATCTCCTTAGCCATCCGAAGACCATGGAGCAAGGCTTCATACTCAGTTGCATTATTAGTACAAGGGAACATCAACCTTAAAATATAACAAAACTTATCACCTCATGGGGAAGTCAAGACAACTCCAGCCCCCGAGCCCTCCAATTGCCTGGACCCATCAAAATGAATAGTACAATATGTGTTATCTGGCTTCTCCTCAGGCCTCTGCAGCTCTGTCCAATCATCGATGAAATCCAAAAGTGCTTGAGACTTGATGGTCATTCGAGGCATATACTTCAAACCATGAGGTCCAAGCTCGATGGCCTACTTGGCTACCAAAAAGCTCAAACACTCACAACCCGCCGTAGCATCAATAATCTGATTAATACGGGGGAGAGCAAAAGGATCAGCTGGACAGGCTTTGTTCAAATCTATGTAATCCACACACATATGCGAAGTACCATTTTTCTTAAGTACCAACACCGGGTTGGCCAACTACTTAGGATGAAAGACTTTGATAATGAACCCAGCCGCCAAGAGCCGGGCCACTTCTTCACCAATGGCCTTAGCCTCTCTTCACTAAAGTGATGAAGGAATTGCTTGACTGGTTTAAACTTCGGGTCAATATTAAGAGTGTGCTTAGCGAGTTCCCTCGGTACACCTGGCATATCAGATGGTTTCCATGCAAAGATGTCCCGGTTCTCGTGGATGAACTCGATGAGTGCGCTTTCCTATTTTGGATCCAGATTAGCATTGATGTTGAACTACTTGGAGGAATCGCCAGGAACAAAGTCAACTAGCTTAGTGTCATCTGTCGATTTGAGCTTCAACAAAGGGTCACGCTCTGTGGTTGGCTTCTTCAAAGATGTCATATCTGTCGGGTCAACATTATCTTTGTAAACTTTCAATTCCTCTGTTGCACAAATAGACTCAACGTAAGCAACATCACCTTGTTCACACTCCAAGGCTATCTTGTGACTCCCATGCATCGTGATAGTGCCCTTGTGACCCGGCATCTTAAGCTGCAAATAAACATAACATGGACTCGCCATGGTTTTAGCATAAACCGGCCGTCCAAACAGAGCATGATACGGGCTTTGGATCTTGACAACTTCAAATGTTAAAGTCTTCGGTCTGGAATCATGTTCATCCCCAAAGGATACTTCCAAAGCAATCTTGCCCACCGGGTACACCGACTAACCAGGCACCACTCCATGGAAAACAGTATTGGACGGTTTAACATTTTTGTCAGTTAATCCCATGCGACGGGAAGTATCATAGTAAAGGATATTGATGTTGCTGCCTCCATCCATGAGTACCTTAGTGAACTTGTACCCTCCGACCTGAGGCACCACCACCAGCGCCAAGTGACCCGGATTGTCAACCTGGGGCAGGTGATCCTCATGACTCCACATAATGGGTTGCTCAGACCATTGCAAGTAATGGAGAACCGCCGGTTCAATGGTGTTCACTGCCCTTTTATGGAGCTTCTGACCCCGCTTGCACAAACTAGTGGTGAAAATGTGGTACTGCCCACTATTCAACTGCTTCGGGTTACTCTGATAACCGGACTGCTGCTGTTGATTCCCCTGACCAGACTATTGATTAAAACCACCTTGATTGCCTTGGCCCTAGAAACCGGAATTAGAACCGCCACCACCATAAACCGGACCATGAGAGCCAGAACCTGAGCTGCCGCTCGGCCCATGATTGTCTTGAAAAAGATTGGAATTTTTGTACTCCTTCATAATGAAGCAATCTTTCCAGAGGTGAGGGGCCGGCCTTTCCCGTGTACCATGCTTCGGGCAAGGCTGATTCAGCAACTGCTCAAGATTAAAACTTGGCCCCCAACTCGAGGAGGTGTCTTTCCCTTACGACGCTATCCATTATTTTGCGTATTGGTGTTAGCCACAAAGTCCAAACTATTATCAGCCTTGCGCTTACCATTGCCTCCCTGACTCGCCGGGTTATGATGCTGCCCCTTGGTGTTGCTACTCTTCTTTCCCTTTCCTGGCTTTTCATCATCAGACTCGGGGTCCTTGGTACTATCAGAGTCAGCATACTTAACCAGAGCCGCCATTAGCTCCCCCATGTCACTACAGTGGTGCTTGAGCCGCCCTAGCTTCTGCTTAAGGGGCATAAAACGACAATTCTTCTCTAACATCAACACTGCTGAGCCGGCATTGATACGATCTCATGAGTGCAAGATAGTTGAGACCCGGCGCACCTAATGGGTTGTTGACTCGCCCTCTTATTGGACATAGGAGTCCAAATCCACAATTGACATAGGCTACTTGCATGTATCTTTAAAATTCTGGATAAAACAGGCTTTTAACTCGGCCCATGATCCACTAGAGTTGGCAGGCAACCCTTTCAACCAAGTACGGGCCGTCCCATCCAACATCATGGTGAAATACTTAGCACACGCAACATCGCTAACATCCAGCAGCTCCATGGCCATCTCATAACTCTCAACCCATGCTTCAGGGGGTAAGTCAGCTGTGTAGTTAGGCACCTTACGAGGACCCTTGAAATCCTTGGGCAAACGCTCATTACATAGAACCGGCACTAAACATGGCACACCCAAGGTTCTAGAGGTCATGCCTGCCTCTACCGAAGTCGTCGGATAAATCGGAGAATGTTGATGAGCTGCGTACTAAGCCGCCAGCTTAGCCTCTTGACGCACTCTACCCTAATCCACCAGAGTCTGAGAATTAGCACCACCGCGCGCCGGGTCATGTCCATGAGGCGAGTTATGACGATGTTCACTACTTGAGACCGCCGGGGAATCAATGTGCCTGCTGTAACTCCTGCTTCATCGTGGTGTTGAGTGGATACGATCACGACTGTACGAATAAGCCGCCTGTTGGGCCACAGCCGTCTGAAGAAATTCTCCGGCTCATCGTATTTCCATTGCCGCCGGCGATTCTCCTTCAACCGGTAGAGTTGCCAGCCGCGTCGCCGCAGCAATCATATTATCCAAAGGGTTATAATAATGACCCGGCGGCATCGGTACATACTGAAGCGGAGTAGTATTCGAATGGGGCGGCTCCATCATACATGGCTGAGTCGGCGCTCCAGCCCCAGGTGCTTCAACCCAGTTTATCTCCGGCGGGTTACTAGTCCCCGCTCCAGGCGTGTTGAAGAGGTTTCTCTCCTCATAGACCGAAGGTAAACGAGTCTGATGCCGCCTTCTCATGACCTCGTTTGAGGCGTTCTGATCCATCATGAGCTGGAAAGACTCTGCCTGAATTCGTTGCGCCTGAGCATCCAGAGCAGCCCGCTCTGTGGCCATCCTGGCGTTCTCTGCATTCAGCTCCTCCTTGGCCTGTGCTATCTCATCACGCAATTTTGCAACCTCTGCGTTATGCTGAGCATGATTTGCCGGGTTAACCTCTGCCATTAACAATGTTTTCAAAGTGTCCAACAAGTCGGACAAGACCTGAGCCGGCAAGCGCACAGGGCCTCCTGCCCCCGCAGCCGTTGTCGTTGCTGACCCGGAGATCATTGCTGCTGCAGTCGTAGAATTCTGCCCTGGCTGTGTACCGGCCATGAAAATCGCGACCCTATTCGGCGGCTCATAGGGGTCCGGAATACTGTCGCCATCGGAATAGCCCCCGAGCCGGCCGTCTTGCGGTTGATACAACAACTCAGTCTCGCCGGTGGATGACTCACCATCAGAGTAAATGACCGTCTCACCGCCAGACACAAGTCTATCCTCAAATTCTCCCCATGGATGAACCCAACGAAGGCGCGTTTCACGGCGGGCTGAACTCGGTGATACGTCTCCGTCGTATCTATAATTTTTGATTGTTCCATGTCAATATTCTACAACTTTTACATACTTTTGGCAACTTTTATACTATTTTTGGGACTAACATATTGATCCAGTGCCTAGTGCCAGTTCCTGTTTGTTGCATGTTTTTTTGTTTCGCGGAAAATCCATATCAAACTGAGTCCAAATGGGATAAAAACTTACGGAGATTTTTTTGGAATATATGTGAATTTTGGGAAGTGGAATCAACGCGAGACGATGCCCGAGGGGCCCATGAGGGTGAGGGGCGCTCCCCAGGGGGTAGGGCGTGCCCTGGGCCCTCGTGGCCACTTCGTAAGGTGGTTGGTGTCCTTCTTTCGCCGCAAGAAAGCTAATATCCGGATAGAAATCGTGTTAAAATTTCAGCCCAAACGGAGTTACAGATCTCCGGGAATTTAAGAAATGGTGAAAGGGTAGAATCAGAGAGCGCAGAAACAAAA